>NW_021604565.1:4939406-4966908 GCF_004785775.1 Grammomys surdaster | reverse complement strand
GGGAGAGGGAGAGGGAGAGGGAGAGGGAGAGGGAGAGGGAGAGGGAGTGAGGGAGAGGGAAGAGAGTGAGGGAGCACTTATCAGAGTTACCTGCTTGGGTGGGTGATTAGTTAGTTAAGCAAGAGCAACTTATCATTGGCTACACCACTGAGGAATGTAGCTGCCCTTAACTGCCTCTGGGAGAGATGGAGCCTTGTGAGCTCCTCCCCCAGTCATGATGAGATATTGATGGCCTCAGTCAGGCTATAAGTTTATGGATTCGCCAGCCAAGCTGTATCCGGATCCTCTGGGGGCTGTTATGTTCTTCCCGCACTCCTTCCTCCATGTTCCCTGTGCCTGGGAGAGGGTGATGTAGGTGTCCCATTTAAGGCTGAGCGCAACAATTACTTCTCGGCACTCAACCCAGCTATGAATCTCTCCAGTGGCCATTGCCCACTCCAAGTACGATTTGTTGGAGGGCAGGGAACAGAGCAAGTCGTGCTAATGCAAACCTCAGTACTCCTCAGCCACTGCCTTGTGGATTCAGTTCTGCTTGGCAGCAGGGGAGTTAGCGGAGGATGTGGCTGTCTGCCTTGAGCTCAAGGAGATCTTGACCTGTATCATCAAGGTGACCTGTCTCATGAACACTAGTCACAGTAAGAATCAAACATCACCCCTCTAGGACTCCTACACACCCATTCTGACCAGTTTAAAACCAACGGCAATGGGCCATTGAAGAAATATAAAACCTTGGCTAGAGGGCCTCTGCCAAGTCTTCAGACAGAGCGACAATGGCTGAATGTTTCTCTCCACCAATAAAGAGATATCTCAAGCCTTGCACAGACTGGACTGCCAGCTCTAAGGTGGATCTTTTAGTTACTTATCTGAGTTGGCTGCACCATCTGAAGATGCCAAATCAAATATATATATTAGATTCTGACTAGTACCCATTGTATAGGAATGAGTACTGAATCATCACACTATACCCTAGTACCCTAGTGTGGCAGTTCTCAACCTGTGGGTCATGGCCCCTTTGGCAAATTTGGATCTCCAAAAATATTTGTGATACAATTCATAACAGTAGCAAATTACACTTATGAAGTAAAAACAACAATATTTTATGATTGGGGGTCACCACAACATGAGGAATTGTATAAAAGGGTCACAGTGTTCAGGAGGCTGAGAACTGCTGCCTTAGCATGTCATAATTATTGGATAAATATAGAAACTTCTGGGCAGGTGAGAGGACTCAGTAGGTAAAGGGGCTTGCCTCCAAGCCCAATGACCAGAGTTCAATTCCTGGAGTCCACAGTAGAAGGCAAGAACTAAGTCACAAGGGTTGTCTGGTTTTTCTGTGTATGCCATTGCACATAGGTGCCGACACATGAGTGTGTAATGAGAGTACACACAAACAACAAATTAAAAATTTGAAAATAAATATGAAGTCTTAAAAAATGTCAGCTCTATCTAATTACCCCAACTAGTGATTTCCTGAGTGGCTCTGGGTTCCTGGAAACGTGATAAAAATCCAGGTCCTTAGGTCCACCCAAACCTGTTGGGCCCACTGGTGTGGAGGGCAAGCATAGCTGTCTTTGCTGTACCGGGCCTGCGCTGGGTGCTGGGTGCAGACTCTGGGGGCCTCTGCCCTGTGTCTGCCAGGCTTGTCTCTTCACAGTCGGCAGCAGTGGGTGGTCTGTAACATAACTGTTAAGGAAGCAGGGAAGGGTCGCTACACTCTGCATAGCCTGGTCCTGGAAATCTGGCTGAGGCGACAAGAAAACGGAGAAAGGACAGACACACAGACAAAACATAGCCTAGAGCTAGGATCAGGTGGGCTGTGTGAGATCTGATGAACTGCCAGTAACAAGATCCACCTGGAAACTGAGTTCCTCTGAACTGAGGAGGCAGGGTTACTTTAAACAGCTGAACAAGGGGGCAGCCTTAGCTAATCTTGATGGGGGAGTCTCTGTAGGTGAGCAATCTCAGGCTGCAGTCATCCTGAAGAGGATCTGTGGTTGATAGTTCTTGCACACACTGCTCAATCATTTTGTTTGCTGTTCTTGAGAGTCACTAGAGAAGGCATTGGGATCCTTGGAATACAGCATGGCCATACGTAACAACACACATGTATTCAGGATTTCCTCTGCCCCAATACCTGCTCTCACTATGCAGCTCTGGCTGACCTAAAGCCCTGCATGAGGACCAGACTGGCTCCAGTTGTGGAGCGTCCATCTGCCCGTGCCTCCTGAGTACTGAGTACTTTAACTGTAGTTAAAGGCATGTAGCACTATGCCACCCAGTTTGGTGGGTTTTTATAAAAGAGAATCTCCCTAGACAGCCCAGGCTGGCCTTGAACTGGTGATCCTCTTGCCTCAGCCTCCCAAGTGGGATTATACCATGCTTGGCCAGGAATTTTCTTTTGAACTATTTATTATCACTGTATATGTGGGGTTTGAGGACACGTATCTGACAGTCCTGCGTACAATGAAATTGATTTGTTCCACATTTTCATAAGTTCTAGGGATGAAACTTGGGCTTGTGCAGCAAGGCACAAGGCACCCTTTACCTACCAAACCATCTCAGACACTCGGGAAGTTGATCTTTCAAAGATATATTTTGGAACTGCAGAGATGGTCCAGCCATTAAGAGCTTATACTGCTCTTGTAGGGAACTAGAGTCCCAGCACACAGAGCTGAGGCCTGAAACTGTCTTACCTCCACCCCAGAGGACCTGATACCTCTGGCCACTGTGGGCACCTACACTCACATGCATATACCAGCCCCACCCTAACCCAACCCTATCCACTTACACACAAATTAAAAATGAAAAAGATTGTTCTTTCTGAGCCCCAGTCAGAGGTCAGGCAGACCCTTTTGAAGACATGCAAGAAGCCAGCCACGGTTTTTATCACCTTGAAATATAGGACTGTAGGGCATAAGATTTACATATTAAATAGTTAAAGTGGTGCAAGACAGTACGTGACCATAGTTATAATTTTAATGTTATTATTTTTTTGTGGTTAATTAGCTGGCAGTGTGGAGGAATGGAACATTTGTGGTTAACAGGCCTAGAGACTCCCTTAGCCTAAGGCTTCTTTGAGTGAATTCTAGAAAAGCAATTGGAATTCCACCACCTCTTTACCAGGTGGTGTGGGCAAGCCAGCCAGAGATGTCTTCAGCCTGTGGTGTTGCTCACTGCAAGTCTCGGCTCACGTGACCTCTGATGACGTCTTGGCAGCTCTGCAGATCTGATCCTAAAGGAAACTTAGAGTCATTGCTAAGGTCCAGTACTCTCTACTCCTGGATAGCGCTGTTCTGGGACTGAAATGCCTGCATTTGGTCTGAGTCTGTCCAGAGGAATAGGAAAGGGATTATGGGTACTGAATAATCCCCAAGTCTCTGAAGGAAGAAAGGAAAAAAGGGAGCAGAGAGGATTTAGTTGTAGGAAAAGCAAGGTGGGGGAGCCCGAGGCAAAGACCTGGGAACTTTACACAGACACACACACACACACACACACACACGCACGCACGCACGCATGCACGTACGTACATATGTACGTACACCTGTGTATAAACACATATGCATTCGCATACACCAATGACTATATTGTATAATGCATTCCAAGTGTCCGCTGCAGTGCCTAGTCTCTGTGTCCCTGGAAGTACTGGTGTTTCCTAGCTTGGCTGCTCTTCATTTTACCGCTAGAGTACGTTCTTGCTAGATACACTGAGAGTCTAGAAAACACTATACAGGTCAGAATATGTGACAGTTGAACATACCACGTCATTCTGTGGCCAGTGTGCTTTGGAACCAAATGTGAGACCTGCAGACCTGTTGGAGAAAGAAACCTTCATGCGATTATTTTTCCCCTCAATATTGCTTTGATATCACCTGTCCCGATTCTCTGTTTACATGATTCAGGGACAGCTAACACTCCCTTGTTCTTACCAATATCCAAACAGTATTCCAATCTTGATACCAATGCAGGTGCAGTCCTTTATGGCTATGGCTCTGAGATTGACTCCTGCCAGGCAAGGCACCCAAAGCAGACTCCAACAGCAACTGCTGCAATGTAAGAGGTTACAGGGAAGCGAGGTCAAAGGTCACCAGTGTGCTCAGTTATATTAAAGGTCCCCCTCAGTCATCCCGGAATAGACTGGGGTATTAGGTGTATTATACAGTATCAGATGACACTGGGACTCAGTGGGCAAGGTGCTGTTTGTGTGAGGGTGAGGAGCTGCATTCGGATCCCCAGCACTTATGTAACAGGATGACATTGCCTGCCTAGACTCCCAACACTAGGAGGCAGGGACAGGAAAATCCCAGGGGCTTGCTGGCCAGCAGGTATATGAACTCCAAGTTTAGTGAGAGACTCTGACTCATGAACTGAAGTGGATGCAGAGTGGTGGCTCAGCAGATAAGAAAGAGCTCTTGTGTGCCAAGCCTGACGAGCCTAGTTTAATCCTCAGAGCACACATAGTGGAAGGAGAACCGACTCCTGGAGCTGTCCTCTGACCGCCATGTGTGTCCTGGCTCCTGTGCGCCTGCATGTGCACAAAATAGATTTTTAAAAATATTAATGTAGAAACTTCCAATGCTTGTGCATGGCTCCAGGCGTAAACCTGACTGGGGGCAATGAGGGAGGGAAGAATACACAGACACACAAAAGCTGGGGTTGGGAACTTTTCAGTGGAGAAGCCATAGCACCCAGGAAACTCATAGTGCTTATTATATTGGACTGAACAAGGATTGTTACACCAGATAAACCAAGAGGCGAGGTATGCAGGCTCTACAGCTGAACAAGGAGGCAGACGTGGCTAATCCCAGGAGGAGTCCCCTCTGTAGGGGAGCAATCTCCAGGCTGTAAACATCTTGGAAGGAGAAAGTTATGGTGGACATCTTCTGCACACTCTAGAAACATTCATGCTTAGATCAGGAGAGAAGCCGTTGCCATTTTCCCATGGGTCTGAGGCTCGGGTCTTGGCCATGTCAGCAGCACACATTCATTCTAGGCTTCACTCACCCAGAGCTTTCTAGGCTCCCTGCATAGTGATAGAGAAAGACACCTAACTTTTAATCTAGCTTTTACACCCACATGCACCGGCCTACACCTGCTCACACAACACACACATGCATGCATATACTTACACATACCCACACACATGCATGCATGTGCCCACACATGCTCACACACACCCACACATGTATGCACCTGCCTGCACATACACACCCTGTCGCTCACATACCATGATGTTAAGAAACAGCTAACAAAGAGAGTGTACATTAGAACAATCGCTGAGGCCATGCTAAGGGAGCTGAACAACGCTGGGAACTCTTCCTGAACAATCACAAATTCATGTATGTTTCTTAAATATATAGACTTTTTTCTTTTGTTTACTATTACTGCTATTATTCCAGTACTGGCGATTTGAAACTGTGTACCCAGCCCTCTTTTTACTTTCCATTTGGAATCATGGCTTTCCTGACTTATTTAGACTGACAACTTGAAGAAGCTGGTTGTCTCCTTCCACCAGGTAGGCAGCCCATGGATTGAACGCAGGTCTTCAGGTTTGACAGCAAGAGTCTTTACCAGCCAAGCCATCTTGCTGGCCCAATCCTTTAATTTTATCAGAGAAACAGCATGGCTGTTTCTGCCCTGAGTTGTCTAGTGTATTTCTACCACACTGAGACTTAAAAAATAATCTCTACCTATAGTTGTGGCATTTTTTTTTATCGAAATAAGAACTTCTTGACATCTCAAAGTGAACTGTGCCATTGAGTTGAAATTAACTTGTTTAGGAGACTTTGTGCTGCCAAAACTACCAGACAACAACACAAATAATAATGAAGTGGACGGAGCCTGTGATTCGCATGAGAACTTCTCCCACACTTGCCTTTTGAAGCTCGGTTAACTCTGTGCTTGCTGGACAGTGCCTCTGTGTAGTACTCACACTGATACGCGTTGGACTACTTTATAAGGCAGTCTGGAATATCTGTGGTTGTGCATGCAAGCCTGAGGGACTATCCCAGTGACCATGGGCTTCTCTTTCAACCTGTATCACAAGGATATTTTCTTCCCACCCCACTTCATCCTATCCTGTTTCTTAATTATCTGATTCCTTCCATTTGATTTTGTTGTGCCTTGTTATCTGGAGATAGGATCTTATTCTGAAGCTCAGGCGGGCCATGAACTCACTATGAAGCCCCAGAGTGATCATCATGATCCTCCTGCCTCAATTTCCTGAGTGTAAGGATTATAGGCACTACCTTACCTGGCTCCTCTTTGTTTTCCCTCCCTCCTTTTCTTCTTCCTTCCCTCTCTCCCTCCCTCCCTTCTCTCTCCTTCCTTCTTCCCCTCCCTTCCTCCCTCCTTCCTTCCCTCCCTTCCTCCTTTCCCTTTCCTCTTCCCTCTCTCCATCCTTTCTCCCTCCTTCCTTCCTTCCTTTCTTCCTTCCTTCCTTCCCTCACTTCCTCTCTCCTTTCCTCCCTCCCTTTTTCCTCATTCCTTCCTTTCTTCTTTTTATTCTCTCTCTCTCTCTCTCTCTCTCTCTTTTAATACAAGCTCTCACTGCATAGCTCTGTCTAGTTTGAAACTTGCTATGTTGACCAGGCTAGCTTCAAACTCACAGAGATCCCCCTGCCTCTGTCTCCCAAGGGCTGGAGTTTTTCAAGCATGCATCACCATACCTGGCAGATGTTTTTTTTTTAAAACGACAAGATAATCTAGGCTTCCTAATAGATATACGTGCAAGATAACATTGCTTTGAGTTGTCCAAATAAAGAAGATAACTCCAACATGTTCTCAACTGTTTATCCCAAATATTTCCTTTACTTCTTTATTGTTTGCCTAGTTGGAGTCAAAGAGGAATGGAGAATAGGCCAATCAGAAGGCTTTTTCTGGAATACTCCCCTTAGAAACAAACATTCAGGGTTAAAATCAAATGTAAGCCAGTTTATATAAGCTAGACCGCCTCTGGCAAGCTTATGTATCTGATGCCTCGATACCTATTCATAAAACAAATCACATATTATTGTAAAATGAGACATGCAAAAATACAAAGAAAATAAAAACATTCTTCCAACTCCCAGATATACCACTGTTAACATCACTATAGGTCTCACTTGTGCTTTTATTGGTTACTTATGGAATATATATGCAAAGCTGATGGCATCATTTGTTACAGTGAAAATGGAAATAATTTAACATCTACAACTAGGTAACGATTAGGTAATACTACAGTCCTAATGTTAAGACACATTCAAAAGAATCAAGAGCAGCCATATAAATAGACACAGAGAGGCACCCTGTTTCAGCTTAAATGTTTCAGAAATATATATATGATCATATTATGTTTAAAATTGATACATGACAAATATTTGTATTTTTATATGTTGTCTAAAAATTATTTTCTTTGGTCTCACATGGACAAAGCGTCATTTTTGGAGCAGTGTAGAACATTATACTTGAGAACAACAGCAGATGGCTATTACTTGCTTCAGACACATTTCTTGATTGATAATGGTTGAAAAACCAGCATTCAAGTATATCATGGAAATCTGTTCAGCATTAAGTGTTACTATGTTTACAATGCTTATTATACAAAAATTTATTAAATTCTAGCATACCCTTCTCTTAGTATGACTAAGCCAAGAATGACTTCTTGAGACAGTGAGCAGAACTCTAAGATGCAGCCAGAAAACCCAAGTGCAAGTTCAGTTATATCTAATCCCCATTAAGTTGCCATCAATTAGAAAGACGTGGTGGAAGCAGCCTGCTCCTACACAGACGTGCCCAGCCCCCATCATCACACTTTGTAAGAGCACCGTAATGATGTAATGATGGAAGATGTGTTCCTCCCTTTATGTGCTGGATAGTGCATGTATGTGCATGTGCTTACCAGTGTTGTTGCATTTATCATGAATATTAATTTTCTCCCAATAGTAATTTTCTGTCATGGCTGCTATGGCTGTCACCACTGCCACGGCTTTCACCGCTGTCACCACTGCCACAGCTGTTGTTTGCTACTTCCTCTTTTCTTGTCTTCTTTCCTGATCCCAAACTTGCAATCCTCCTACCTCAGTCTCCCAAGTATTGGGATTACAGGTGTGTATGGCCATGCATGCCTGGCATATGTTTCTTTTCCCTCCCTGACATAGCCAAGAATTGCCCTTAAAATACAGGATATTTTGCCTTTGGATCCAACCCCCGGCACAGTACTCAACAAATGCCAGTAGTCTCCCTAGGACGCTGCCAGTGTTTAGATAGTGGGATGCAGATATCAATGGTGACATCTAACTCTTTATATGAACCTAAATATTTTTCAAAAACAATTCTTTTAAAAAACTTTTTTTAAGACTTTTGTGTGTGTGTGTGTGTGTGTGTGTGTGTGTGTCTGAGAGTTCTGCCTGCAAGTGTGTATGTACATCACTTGCGTACCTGGTACCCTGGAGGTCAGAGGATGTCAGATTCCCTGGAGGTGGGATTACAGAGATGACTGTGAATATGGCTGTTAGGAACTGAACCCAGATCCTACAAGGACAACAGATAGATGCTCTTTACTGCCGAGCCATCTCTCTAGCCCTAAGTACTGTTTAAATGTGTATTTTTTTTTATCAATTTATTCATGACTGTGGAAGATTTTATTTTCCACTGTTAGGCACTACACTACGTCCATTTCTACAGGCTGTTTGAACAATTAGAAGGGGAGATGAGACAGTATGGCCTTCTGAGGTAAGTCACAGGATGTCACGGAGTTGATCTTACCAACCTGGGATATTTACTCTTAGAACCCAACATTTAGGTAAGGAAACCACAGTGAGGAGCCGTATGCAGGTCTGAGTGAGGTCCAGCTGCTGTCCAGCATCCAGTACAGATTCTGCAGCGTGTCTTCAGACGTCCTTTTCACTGGCCAGAGCTAGGCAGTCCCGCTGAGCCCTGTCCAAATTGCACATTCAAAAGCAAAGTAAAAGATGGCTATTGTTTTAAGCCTTTAAGTTTAGGTAGCTGTGTGGGTTTACTGTGTAACAATAGACAAAGAGAAGGATTCATATGTTAATGAAAATGTAGCGAAGGCTTCTCCAGGGGTCCCGCCCTCCTTGTTCCTTCCTGTTTCTTAAAGGTACTCATTTTTAAAAAGACTTGTTCTAAAAAGTATTTAGGTTCATATAAAGAGTTAATGTCACTCTTGGCATCTGCATGCTTCTGTCTAAACTCTGGCAGCATCCTAAGGAGACTACTGGCATTTGCTGAGCTCTGTGCCAGGGGCTAGGGTCCAAAGTCAATATCCTTGTCCTTAAGAAATAACATGGCTAAATGGAAGCTCAACTGGAACCAGAAGGGTAATCCCACACCTAGACAAATGGGCCAGAAAGCTAACCAGCACCCACTTAAAATTTGTTGAAATTTAAACAGAAACACTAAAATATGTATTTATATGATAGTTTTGTGTGTGTGTTTGTGTGTGTGTGTGTGTGTGTGTGTGTCTGTGTGTGTACCAAAAAATCTTTAGCAAATGCACTCTGACTAGCAAAGTCTTCTAACATGGTGTGTTAACTATGATTAGGCTAGATAGGTACGCTGGCATGTGATCCCAGAACTTGGGAGGCAGAGGCAGGTGGATCTCAGTGGGTTCAAGGCCAGACTGGTCTTCAAAGTAAGAGTTTGTCTAAGAGAGAAAACAGCAAGCACCAGTGAAGAACTTGTCTAAGAGCTGAATAACCAGGGTGAAAAGAACATTTTAACACATGGAATCCTGTGGTCACGCAAACAGTTACATAGATGGAAGGGTGGGCCACATGTGCAGTTGAGTCAACCCACTCGTGCGTGGACACAAATGGCTGGCTTTCTTGAGAAATTATTTGTGACAGTGAAATTAACTTGGAGGACTTGAAGGTTGGCAAAGATTTGCACATTTTTCTTTTCCATCTCATTCTTTATTTATGAACTGCCAAGTTCTTTTGAGAGCACAACAGTGCACTTTTATATTAACAATGAAATACATTATTTGGGAGGAACCAATGAAGAATGAGATTGAAGAAACCAGCTTGAGGCTTATCAATAGTCTTCTCGGTCTATGAAAACCCTGAAGTACATGACCTTGAATAGCTGTCTTGACTATGTAATGAAGACACTGCGTAAACTGTTTCCAATAAGAAAAAAATCTATTAGAGTCCAATTTTTTCTTTATTTCCATGTAAGCCAACTATTTTTTAAGATGAGAACATGATATATATATCCTAGACTGGTCTAAAGTGACCATTTTCCTGCCTCGGCCTCCCAAGCGTTGAGATTACAGGTAAGTAAGTGCCCCTTGTCGGGTGCCAAGCTACCTATTTTAGATTTTGAAAAATGACTGTCATAATACAAGCTATTACTTTGCATGCTAACCTTTAAAATTAATTAAACAAGAAAGAAAATATCTGTTAATTGGACAGTTGTCTTTGATTTAAGTTAACAAGAGTGCATGCGTCAGATATCAAACCAAGCAAATGTGACTCTTTCTTTCTGTCATGTTGAAAGTAGGAGGCCATTCTGGATAACACCCGAGTAAAAGGAGTTATAACCCTCTTGATGCTGTTGCTGGTGTCCTGTGTGCAGGGAGCTCCAATTCATTGATAATAATTATTAAGTGCAAAATATTGATAAAGTACATACAGAAAGATATTCGTCACAGAATGCTTTCAGTTTTAAAGCAGTCAAAAATTAAAGATTGCCCAGAATATTAGATTAAGACTATCTTACAAATAGAGGGTAAAGAAAGTTTAGCAACAGGGGAGATCTTAGATTATTGGATGCTAACAGAGACCTCATAAAAACAGCAGAATGAGGCATGATAGGCCTCCCTTGTTATAAAAAGGATTTAAAACAACCATTAACTATTTAATGCCTGATTCTGTTGGAGCTGAGCACTGCTCTCATACAGGAGGGAATATTCATTTTGAGCCATAAGCCAAAAGTTCAGAAGTAGGAACAGATACTTTTTTATTTTTGAAAATATTTTTGGAAGTAGCAAATACACAGTAAAAACTACAAAGCCAATGTTGGGGGGGAAAGTGAGGTTTGGTTCACACCTGGAGCTCTGAGTGAACACTGTGGAGAAGGGATACCACGGGAGGGAAGGCTGGCTTCCGGGGAAAGAACATCAGTAAAATTTAAGTATAAAGTTAAAGCAGTAGGACTGCAAACTTCATGGCAAAGTGCTGATATCAGTAAAGATTTGGTTATAGATTCAAAATTGGCTCTGGCTCAGGGGAAATTTGTAAAGAAAGGATTCGGTGCACCATGTCTGCTTTACAGAACCGTGTGCACAGCAGCAGGCTCAGGGCTGCTCTCCCTGCAGAAGTATGTTGCTGAACTTGGGATACAAGTTCAGACTTTAGACCAAATCTGAAAGTCGTCCCTCCACCCTTCTTAACCAAGTTTAATCTTTGATGATACTGGGTGTCTTAGTCACTGTTCTATTGCTGTCAAGAGACATCATGACCAAGGCAACATAAAAACAAAACAAACCAACCAACCAACCAAACAAATAAACAAGAAAAAAACCAAACATTTAATTGGGAGCGTGCTTACAGCTTGAGACAGTTAGCCCACCAGCATCATGCCAGGGTGCAGGGCAGCAGGCACTGGAGCAGTAAGTAGCTGAGAGCTTCCAAGCAGCAGTTAGAGAAAGGGTGGGGAATGAGGAGAAACTGGGCCTGGTGTGGGCTTTGAAGACCTCAAAGGCCACCTGTAGTGACACACTTTCTGCCACAGAGCCTCAGCTCCTAATCCTTCAAAACAGTTCTGCTAACTGGGATCAAGAATTCAAATACTGCCATTCTCCCATTCTCATTCAAAGCACACACTGGATTCTTGTTCAGTATACACTTCTGCTTTTGTGTTGGTGGTGGGGGTTTTGTTTGTTTGTTTATTTGTTTGTTTGTTTTTTGGGACAGGGTCTCCCTTTGTAGCTCTGCCTGTCATAGAACTTACTATGTAGATCAGGCTGACCAGGAACTCTTCCTGCCTCTGCCTGCCTCCCAGGCACTGGAACTAAAGGTATACACCACCACACCCAAGTTACTCTTCTATTTTAAATATAATTTCAGTTAAGAGTAATATTTGGACCGTGGTGAAATATGTATGATTGTTTTTGGTTTTGGTTTTTGAGACGAAACTTCTCTGTGTAACAGCCCATCTGGGATTCAAGGCATGTGCCACCATTCCACACTATAAATTTTAAAAAAATATTCTGTTTGCCTAGTGTTGGAGGTGCATGTCTTAAATATTAGCACTCTGAAGGCAGAGATAGGTGGATCCTTCTGAGTTCACAGCTAGCCTGATCAGGGGTACATAGTAAGACCTTGCCTTAAAACAGGAGACAAAGTTTTTCCTTCTTCTTCATTCACCCAAAAATAATTACAACAAAATTTGTGTGCTGAATCCTGGACATATATGGTAGAATGTCTGCCTACACTACACAGGGTCCTGAGTTTGATTCCCATCGCTACCCCTCAAAGCTTATGTTTCCTTCCTTCCTTAATATGAAAACGAATGTCCCTATGATTCTCCCTGGGCGTCATCACTGGTGTTTGCTTTTAGTAGGAATGAAGACAGGGACAAGTAAGACTGTGTGTGCTTTGCTTGAACCATTCTCTAGTCCTGAAGAGTACTGTAAATGTTTCAGTAAATCCATTTCACAGTCCTGGAACAGGATATTTACTTGTTGAGATAGTTATAAGATATTCTTCACAAAGTAGCAAATTGGATGAAACGGGCCATTGTCCGTAGATAATACTTTTCTCTTAGACAAAAATCACAGACTGGATTTTTGTTTGGATTTTGTTCATTCTCTCTCCCTCTGTCTCTCTCTCTCTCTGTCTGTCTCTGTCTGTCTCTGTCTCTGTCTCTCTCTCTCTTTCTCTTTCTGTCTATCCTTCCTTTCCTCCTTCCCTCCCTCCCTCCCTCCCTCCCTCCCTTCCTCCCTTCCTTCCTTCTTTCTTTCTTTCTTTTTGAGACAGGATCTCACTGTGTAGTCCTGGCTGGCTTCACACTCACATTGACCCATCTGCTCCAGTTTCCTGAGCACTGGGATTAGTAGTCTGCACCCCAGGCCAGGATGGAGAGCTTGTGTGGAGCCTACTTCTGCCTTCCAAGGCCTCACCTTTCAGCGTGCCCAGCTCGGAGTAGTCGTTAGTAGAGAGCATCTTGTTAATGCACTTTGTGAAACTGCTTCTTCTCTATGTAGCAACAGTTCTAATCAAACTTTCCTCACAATCCCATAAAAAAACCAACAAAGCAAAACAAAAAGCAATGGATGTTGGGCCTTCTTCAGACATTTTCATCAATGGTTTCCAAGATGAGGAGGCTAGCATATGGTCTCCTTCAAGGTACTATACATCAGCGCAAGTTTGTCATTCACTGTAACACAGGAGTGGAACCTGAGCCCAGAATGTTAACATGATTCACAGGTGAGCTGAGTGCCTAATTCACACCTCCTTTTCTGTTGACAGTAATCCTTCTTAATACCTTAATTGTACAATATACTTCTAGTGGAATTAACCTGGAAAACCTCTAAATTATGTAATTAATTACACCCAGATTCTAATACAATTGCTTATCATAAGCCCCTCAGCCTGACAGCCCAGGCAGGGATTCAGTACAGGGATCTGTCACAGGTACTTGGTGAGGCCGCTCCAGTTTCTGGTGAATATGTGCTAATTGTATAAATTACATATATTTTTGCTAAAGGCAAAACAAAACAAAATCCTCAGGGTTAAGTCATTAACCATTTACTGGGTCTCCAGGGCTTAAAAGAGAAAGGAAACAGAGGTGAGACATTCTTTCAGTCATTTTCTCCTGTTTCTGCAAACATTTTGGAGAAGTATAATTGGTATAAGTGAAGAACTTCACATGGGCACATAAAGTTGGCTTATGATGAATTAAGAGTAAAATGTTATGCTGTTTTGGTTCTTACTATGGAGTTGCTGGGTCTTTGTTAGCATACACTATGGCGCTTACAAAGGTAGGATATATACCTCAAGCTGTTTTGAGCAGAAAACGCCCCTTTAAAACAGTTTCACTGAGGTAAAATTTACAAGTGATGAAATTCACTTTTTAAAGGGTATAATTAATCGACTTTAAGTGGAATTATATGGCTGTGATGTCATTACCTAAGTCCAAATTCCTAGCACCTTAGTCTCAAGTATGTCTTCGCCTCAGGCTGGGAGAGGCGGAGAACGCTCCCTGTAGCTGTGAGGCCCTGGGTTCAGATCCTGGAGCCCATGGAGCACCAGCTCTGGATGCAGGGGCAGGGACAGGAGAACTGCTGGGTCTGGTGGCATCTAGCCTAGCAGAGAAGTATGAACCATAGGTTCAGGGAGAGATTTTGCCTCAAAGGAATAGGCAGAAAATGATGGAGGAGAAACACCCAGCCCCCTCCTCTGGTAGCCATGCTGCCACACAGGCACAAATCCACATACCTGTACATACGCCCATAGACTCACACAAATAAATACATCTCTTAAAAACATAAAAAAGATCTCTCTTTACCACACCAGCTATCCTCACCTTTGGCCTTGGAGACCCACAATCTTTTTCCTATTTTTATAGATTTATCTTTTTTTGGAGATTTTATATAACTAAACTTACTATATTTCCTCCTTCAGAAAACATACTATTTTCATTCTGAGGTTCATCCATAAACTTAGTAAAATGTATCAGTACTGTGCTTCTCTTGATCGCCAGGCAGTGTCCACTCTGACAGCTCCAATTGCCGTTCCATTCATCAATTCCGGGTCATTGCATCGAACCCTCTTCTGGTTCCAGGGATGACTCTTCCATGAGAATTCACATACAAGCCTCTGCATGGAAACATATTTCTATCCCTTTTTAAAGATTAAAAAAGGGTATGTGTGTGTGTGTGTGTGTGTGTGTGTGTATGTGCACTCGTGCACATGTGAAAGAGGGTGTGTGTGAGGGAGAAGTATGCTTGAGAGGAGTGTGTATGTGTGTATGTAAGTGTGTTGGAATTCTGTTTACTTTCTCTTTTTCATTATTAGTATGTGTTTGTGTGCTTGGGCATTTATGCCATGGCGTTCATGTGCATGAAGACCAGAGAAAACTGAATGGAGTTGGTTCTCTCTGCCCACTGTTCTGTGCTTTCTGGGAGCCAAACCCATGTCATCCGGCTTGCAATGTAAGCATCAGCACCTGCTGAGCCATCTCACAGGTGTGTGTGTGTGTGTGTGTGTGTGTGTGTGTGTAAGAGAGAGGGAGGAGGAAGAGAGAGAGATTCCACAGACAGATGAAGTCAGAGGAAGACTTTGCAGAGTTGGTTCTCTGCTTTATCTGGGTTCTGGAGACCAAGCCCACATCAGCAGGTTCACCAGGCTTGTGAGGCTTGTGAGGCTTGCAGCGGGGTGCAGGGCTTAATCTGCTCAGCCATCTTGCTGGTGCTTTATTCACTTTCTTTTAATTTTTTTCTATTATCTTTTTAAAAACTTTCTTATGTGTGTCTTTTCAAATATAAGGTTATTATTATTATTGTATGTGTATGTACACGTGTGCACAGTGAGGGCAGGGGTGTGCACCATGGTGTCATACAGAGGTCAGAGGACAATTGTGAGAACACAGGTATGTGTTCACACAGCTTCCCATGCCTGACACAAGTTTTAAATGTTGACAAAGTCCAATCTATCCTTAAACAACAAAACTTGCATGGTTCTGCTATGTCTATAAAAGTCTCAAAGACACATTTCTGCACTCTCCAGTGATCTTACAGTTTAGTTCTTACACTTGGAAGTATGATTCACCTGGAACTAAATCTTGCAGACTTGAGAGGGGTAGCAGCTTAAATATGCTATCATGGGCAGGTGGACAGCCTTCCTGGCTGCTGTTGAAAAGACCACCCTTCCCCTGCTGACTTGCTTTGGAACCTCTGTGGGAAATCAATTCGACTTTAATATGTTGATGTTGTTGTGACTCTCCAACAGCAAAGCTAGAAACTGTTTCCCCAGTGTCCTTGTTTGTTTTAACCCTCTCCCCACCATGCACTTCCTCTGTGGCTCTGAGGCTCTGAGGCTCAGACTGCCTTCTGGGTTCTTGGATTTGTAATGTTAAAAGGCTAAGCACTGTGCCTGAAGCCACAGAAATGAAGACATTTTCTATAAAGTTGTTGACTTCAAGGACACCTCATAATGTGGCTGGGACTGTGGCTCAGTAGCGCTCTTACCCAGCATGCCCAGGGTTCCATCCTCTGCACCTCATAAGGTAAGGAGGGGAACACGGCCTGGGATCCCACCTAGGGAGATTGAGGCAGGCAGATTGGTAGGAGTTCAAGGGCACCCAAGTACACAGCAACACGGGTCAGCCCATTCTCACCAGGAGAATTCATCTCCAAGGTCACAAACCTGGAGAAGACAGCAAGCCTCCATCCAGTACAGGTCCTGGGGCAGTCGCTGCCACACCAGAGACAGGGACATTTCATTCCAGTGAGCAGGTGTGATTTAGCTGAGAGTCTAGAGATCCAAGAGTAGGAGAGGCCGCTGAGTGTTTTGCCTACGCCTCCTTCTGCTCTCCCTAGATAGCAGAATTCTGTTATCCCTAGAAAAGAATCCTTTTCAAAAACATAATATTGAAACAGCACACTGTCTCACATATAACCACATACGTAACTTTTTTTTTTTTTTGGTGTTGGATTTTTTGTTTGGTTGCTTTTTTAATTCTCTCTCTCTCTCTCTCTCTCTCTCTCTCTGGTTTATTTATTATTTACTTGTTCACTTTACATCCCAATCACTGCACCCCTCCCTGTCACCCCTCTCCCACAATCCCTCTTCTCCCTTCTCCTCTGAGTGGGTGGGGGAACCCCTGCTATCCCCCTCCCCCACCTTGGCACTTAAGTCTCTGCAAGGTTAGGCTCTTCCTCTCCCACCGACACCAGACAAGGCAGCCCAGCTACTAGAACATACCCCACAGTCAGGCAACAATTTTGGGATAGCCGCGCTCGACATGTTCCGGACCCACATGAAGACCAAGCTGTACATCTGCTACATATGTGCAGACAGACTTAGGTCCAGCCTGTGTGTGTTCTTTGATTGATGGTTCAGACTCTGAGAGCCCTGCGGGTCTAGGTTAGTTGATTCTGTTGGTCTTTCCGAGGCGTTCCTATCCCCTTGGGGACTGTTTTAAATTCTCATACGCCAAACAAAATTGTTTGGTGTAAGAGAATTAAGAACAGATTTTTCTCTGTGTAGATTGCATTCCGACTACTTCTGGTTTTGCTATACTTTTAAATAAGTTAAACGTTCATCTTAGTTTAGTACTCATATTCTTTTCTTAGCCGGATTTTAGGAACTGGCCAGCTCAGGAGAACTGTCTTGAAATTTGCTTCTTCATCGGCTTTCTGAAACTGCTTGCTTGGTATGTACTGGGTGTTAGAAGATTCCCCCGGAGTTGCTTGGAAACTTGCAGCCCCTTTCTTGAGACAGACTGTGAGCACTGTAGCCTTTGCTGCCCTGCGTGCATGTCCGAATGTTCTTTGATCCCCTGTGCCATAGGTGGCCTATCGAGCACGTTCCCGGAACGCGAGGTGCTAAGCGATTCGCGTTAAACAGTGACAACCTCAGCCCTCCCTGACCTTGACCTCTCTGGGTGCGGGGTTGGAGATGAAGTCACAGCCAGCAAGCGCCCGCTGCTTGGTTCAAATATGGCTTCAATTTCACACAAATGCCAGGACCTATATGTTGTCTCTACCAACTGTGGGCAGAGCACCCAATTCTGCTGTAGAGGTCCTCAAAGCCCCCAGTGCCCAGCTGCACAGCCTGGGGTACCAGAGCCCTGCGGGGCGTGGGGCACACCGCAGCCAGTTCCCCCTGGAAGCAGAGCTAAGGGGCAGACATTTGCATATCTTCTCCAGTAGTATCAAAGTCTGGAAGATTTTCCGCCCCAAAGAGCTGCCCTAAAATGAACCTAGAAAGCTATTTCCCAGGCGCTAACTAACCTGAGGCTGCGTTCCTCTGCAGGAGCCAGAAAGACGGACAAAGGACTCCACTCCAGAGCGCATTACTTTATAACACACTTGGTTAAGACTTTTCTGAAATTAGAGAGATTGGAAATTAATATTTTGAAGTCATATGTAAAATCTATATTGCCAAATTCAGAAGGTATGGTTATGCTACAGTAGCGTCAGTCACCGCATCAGTTACTCATTGTTACTTTGAGAAAGCTTCCATTTAAATGGTCCACTGTGCAGATACCGCTGAGCTGTGGAGATTTCCTTGTTGCCTTAAGTAACCATGAGGAGCAGTCAGCCAGCATACCCCAGAACTGCAATTGCATGTTTATGATGAATGTTAATAGCACTGAAAAACTGTGGATGACCCGGGCAGAAGTGACTGGCAAATCTGTAACTTCCACTAAGTTGATAATAGTTGGTTATAACTTGGTAATTAAGTACTTTCACTTTTCCCAGTTCCATTTCTTCTAAACCTTGCCAAGAGGAAAAAACAAGCCTTTGAACCTGAACACGGCTTGACCCCAGTCCCCCACTCAAGTCATGGAAATTCTCAGAGGGAGAGTAAATCTTTTAGAGTCAACCTCTGGATTCTGTAGAATTGCAGCGCAAAAAGCCTCCTTTGGAAAGGCCAGGGAAGTTTCTGTGTGCTCACGCTCGCGTACTTTAACAACCTTAGTCTGTCTGAAGCAGCTCTTAGCCTCTGAGTTGGACTGCGCTGGGGAAGCATCACACTGTCTCTGCCCAAGGAACTTAAGTTTATTCCAAGAGTGATTGAACCTGGACTCCCAGTGTTTGTTGTGCCTAGAAAACTAAAAAGAACTCTTGTTTAAGGAGCTGTGGTAGATTAAAGATGTCTGCCGAGTTATAGCCCCTCAGAGGCTGACCTAGTCCTTCTCCCCTTGCCTAGGGACCCATGCTGGCACTGTTCAGTGAACAGGAGGCTACAGAAGTGCCTGAAAGCTAAGAGCAGTATCTCTGACTCTGGGATGTTTATTCTACCCTACAGAGGGCTGAGGTTCTCTGTGTACTGGGCAAAGCTCAGCCGCCAGCCTTCTGGGGGAGCTAACAGATGCCTCCAGCTCCAGCCACTTTTCAAAGCCACCAGATGACACAACTAGAATGTCTAATTGAGCCATCAATCCACTGATGCCAGAAAGCAAATGAAGTGGTTGTCACCAGAAGCTACCACGTATGGGCGGTTTGTTACATAGCAATAAGGAGTTAAAACAGAAAGCAAGTCTTTGCTGTCACCTATGACTTTTGTCTGCCAGGAAAGGCTTTGCTTGGTGGGAAACACTGCAGAGAGAGCTTTTGTCTGCCCTGTGTACTGTCACAAGGCACAAGTGAGAGTCCTTAGAGACAGCTGACCTTCCAGGCCTAGGCTGTGGCCAACAGGAGGAACCAGATAGATGCTGTGTATAAAACCAGAGAGGCAGACTGCAGTACTGAGGTTGTGAGGGTTAAAGGGAGAGGGGAAGACAGAAGGATAAAAATAAATGCATAATTATTCAAATAAAATGTTTATTCATAAGCCACATAAAATGATCTAGCCTACTCCATTTTTGGAAATAGTGTCTAGAAATAATACCCTTTTCATACCTTATGGCTCCCTCTGAAGGAATATTTCATGAGAAAGTAAATAAGAATTTTCTCTTTTTAAAAAAATATAGTTTTTTTTTAATTTGATGAAACACGTCTCTTCTTTATTGTGACATGTGACAGTCACACTTAGAGCCCTTGGCACAGTCGTGATGACTCATTTACACACTGAGGGACACCCCAGCACACCTACCTCAGCCATCCACAGACATAAATACTTTCAGGCATGGAGCCTCAGATAAGATGCTTTCCAATTCAGCCAACATGAAGAATCATTTTCAGTGTTTGTGCTAATAGAATTCCTAAGGATAGAAAGGTGTCTATTTGATATCAATCTCACTTTTGTGAGCATTTTAGGAATTCTCTAGCTTCTTGAATCTGTATAAATGTTTTAGTGTTTATTAAAATTAAAATTTCATCATTAGCCCTTAATAAAGTAAGACTGGGTGGTGTAGAAATTGTGCAAGTGGCCAAACATGACTTGAGACTCATGCCATGAGAGGGAGCCCACCCCTGACACTGACCAGAGGGCCAGGAACCAGAGGCTGCAGAGCTTAGAAACCTCAGATAGAGCCATGACTGACAAAAAAAAAAAAAATCAATGAAATGATTTTTAATGATATTCTGCTATACTCATAGATTGGTGTGTAGCCCAATTGTCATCAGAGAGGCTTCATCCAGCAACTGATGGAAACAGATGCAGATACCCAAAGTCAAACATTAGGTGGAATCCTACTGAAGTGAGGAGGAAACTTGGTAGGAGACAGAGGGGTCAAGGACACCACCAAATACCCATAGAATCAATGAACCTGAGCTCATAGGGGCTCACAGAGACTGAAGTGCCAACCAGGGAGCCTGCATGGGTCTGACCTGCACCCTCTGCACATATGTTATAGTTGTGTAGCTTGGTCTTCATTTGGGACTCCTAACAGAGCGATCTGGGGCTTACTCTCATTCTTCTGCCTGCATTTGGAACTCCTATGTTCCTACTGGGTTGCCTTGTCCAGCCTTAATATGAAGGGAAGGAAGTGCAGGATCTTATTGCAACTTAGTATGCCGTGTTTGTTTGGTATCCATGAGAGGCTTGCCCTTGTCTGAAGAGGAGGAGTGGATGGGGGAGGGGAGGAACTGGGAGGAGAGGAGAGAGGGGGAACTTCAGGTGAGAGGTAAACAAAAATAATAATAATGATAATAATAGTATTTTTCTCTTAAAACCTAATCTATACTTACATACTCACACATTAACTTCCCATATCTTGGACGGGATTTCTGTGTTCATCGTGGTTTTTTAAGTTTACATTGATTCCTCATCACTTAATCGCTCTGAAGTTCGTGTCCTCTCTAATTCAGGATTAAAATAAGTTACACCGATACTCAACTCTACTGTCTCTTTCTGTATCGTCTAGCAACTAAAACGTTGTTCTCTGTCTTTTATCACTGAAGTGTTTATTACAATGAATATATTTCATGTTTAAAAAAAGAAAGTAAGACTGAAAGCACTATTTGAAAAATAAGGCTTGCAATACTCCAAATAAATACATACAATTTTATGTGTTAAATAAATGAGAAAAATTAGAAGACTTAAAAAAGATCTTATTTTATTTTAACTATGTGTATGTGTTTGTTTCTTTATGTGGGTATGTGCATATGTGTCCTCAGGATGCAAGATCTGATTTCTGACAACCAAACCCTAGTCCTCTGGGAGAGCTTGTGTGCTTGTGTGTATGTGTGTGTGTGTGTGTGTGTAATTTTTTTAAAATGTGCATTGGTGTTTTGTCTGCATGCACGTCTGTGAGAGGGTGTCAGATCTACTGGAACTGAAGTTACAGACAGTTGTGAGCTGCCCTGTGGGTGGTGGGAATTGAACCTTGGTTGTTTGGAAGAGCAGTCCATGTTCTTAACCATTGAGCTATCTCTTCAGCCCTTGGAAGAGTACTCTTAATAAGCCATCCCTTCATCCCTTAAAAGACTTAAAAAAAAAAGAAAAAGAATTTCATGAGACACAGAAGGGAATCACCTGGCTGTATACTAAAAATGTAATAAAATGAGTCCAATTTTCATAAATAACAATCTGTGGCTGAGACCATTTCACGACTCTTAGGTAGTGGTTACAAGACTATTCTCGCAAAAGTCTTCAAGGAGGCTGGACATAACGCTCAGTGGTTAAAAGCACTAATAGCTCTTTCTGAAGACTGGGGTTCAATTCCCAACACGTCTATGGTGGCTTGCCACCATCTGTAATTACAATGTGTGTGTGTGTGTGTGTGTGTGTGTGTGTGTGTGTGTGTAGGTCTGGTACCCTCTTCTACCACAAAGCATACAATGAAACATAGGCATACATTTAAGCAGAAGACCCATACAAACTTTTTAAAGGAATAAAATAAAATAAAAAGATCTTCAACAAAACTTTCTGTGGTGATGGAAGCAGAGAGAGTCCACTAAGAAGTGGTTCAAACCCACATTGTGCCCATTCATCCCTTCACTAGAATGCTACTCTGTGATTTCTCAGACTGCCCCTTTCTGTGGTGTACAGCTCTCTCACCAGAGGAAGGCTCATTGTACCTTACAGCAGCTTGAACTTTCTGATAAGCCAGCTTTCTCAACACAGTGGGACTGAGACCAAGCCTACCCAAGAGGTCATCCAAAGCCCTGCCTACTTGAAACACCAATTTTATGGTCTCATGCTAGACTATGCCATTTGTAAGGTATCTATGTGAGTGAGATCACAACTGGTTAGGACCCCACCATATTGGCTTCTTCAGTGCCTTCTTCCCTCTCACACTTCCATGAGTGGGGGATGGGACGGACATGACAGAACATGACAGGGAGTTCTGCCTGCTTGTGACCCCATGCCATTCACTTTATATCTTTGGTTGTGATGGGAATTAGATGACTTCTAAGATAATAGGAGAAACAACAGATGTGTCATGAAAGGGGGCTCACTGTCTCTTTTATTTTAAAGAGATTACACTATTGTTCATTTGGGCTAAATCAGCCTTCCTTCCTTCCTGCCTTTAATGCAGCAGTGAGATGGCAGGAAGGAGTCATGGGTGAGCAATGTCCCACCTCATAACATGAGAAAGGGTTATCAGATTAGGGCTAAAGAGAGTAGACAACCATGGATACGTGAGTAACCACAGCAGGGAAGGAAGTGAGTGTATTCTAGAGAATCTGGAAGTAAAGGTCTGGAGAGTTAAAATTTGGTGTGGTGAGCTACAGAGAGTCACCGAGACTCCCACAGGGGCCTATCAGACCCTCAGAGATGCCTCTCACCACACTGGAAGCCTCCCCAGGCTAGTGTAATCCCAGCATTCTGGAGGTTGACTCAGGAGGATCTTGGTTGAGGCTAGCCTGGGCTTCACAGCAAGTTGAGAGACCAGATTCATCCCCCTAGTGTCTCTGTCTAAAACAAACAAAATAAAACCAATTGAGCCAGAGAGATAGATGTCTCAGGGGATAAGGGTACCTGTTGCTTTTGCAGAAGACCTGGGTTGGGTTCCCACAACCCATATGGTAACTCACAACTGTATTTAATTACTGTCCCTGGATATCTATTTTTTCTGACTTGTTGGGGCATCAAGCATGTGCCATGTGAGTGCACAGACATACATGCAAAGCAAAAATATTCATACACTGGAAATGAAAACAAATGTCAAAATATTTTTTAAAATAAAATTAAAAAGCCAACCAACTAACCAACCAACCAACCAACCAACCACACAAACAAACAAACAAAACACTGTTGGAAGAGATGGCTGTGTGGTTAAGAGAGCTTACTGTTCTTTCAAAGGACAGGAGTTTGGTTCCAGCACCCACATGGGGTACCACATAATCAAGTCCCTAGGGTAGCCAAACTCCTCTGGCCCCAAGCATGGTCACATGCAGACAAACACATAACTAAGTAATAAAATAAATATTTCTGGGAAAAATACAAGTAAAATAAGTGAAAATAGAGAAATCTAAATACTCCCCACTTTAAACTATTTAAACTGCCTACATTTTATTGGCGGGGGGAGGCTCCCATGTTTAGAAATGAGGTTTAAAGAAAGGCAAAGTGGGTTGCCAAGAGAATAGCTAAGCCGCTTCCAGCTTTGTGGAGAGGAACTGGAAAAAATCAGACTCAGAAGAAGAGAGTCTTCACTTTGCCTGATTTCTGTGCTGGGGACCAAGTCTCTTCTGGGTTACGGTGCCCAGGGCAGCACCACGCACGTCTGTGTTCCTGTATCCTCACAATAAATCCCCAGGTAAACATTGTAAGGCACCGTATAAAAATGGGCAGGAACAGTCTTGTCCAGCGCTGGCTGAAGGCAAGATCAGTAAAGATAAAGCATGTCCTCGGTTTGGAAGGAGAGGAAAGGGCAAGCCAGTCAGAGGCTTCTGTGGGTCTTTAACCGCTCCCCTCCCCTCCCAGAGGCCCCGCCCTGGCTCACTTCCTCAGGAGGCCTCCTCTTCCCTGCCATAGCCCATAAAGAACTAGGTCAAGGGTCCCCAGATCAGTAGATTTCCCCAAATGGCGATTCTTCAATTAGCTGTTAACCAATTCCAATCAGCTGTTAACAGTATCAGAAAGAGTAACATCGCCCTTTACTTCAAATTCGACCATTTTGTTGGCTAAGAATTTTTTTCTAAACCGTTCTCCTGCTCTTAAGTAATGGGCATCTTCTCAAATAAATTTGACCTCTGAAAGTTTCTAAGCATCTCTGAATGTCAGAGAGATAGCCTCTATTTCCCACTTGACTTGGAGCAGGAGAGACGCTTTAAGACTGGTCCACGAGGAAGATGCGGACATTCCCAGCTCTGAGTAAAGCACTACAGACTGCAGAGCCGGAAGTTCTCAGTGGCTAAGGAGCCGGTTCCTCTAGCGCATTCTTTCTCCCGAGTATCTGGGAGTGAGCTTCCTCCACCTCCACCCCCACCTCATTGCTCCTGTTCCCTCCCCCTCCACCTCGATGTGTCACCATTGGAAAGGACAAGAGCAAGAACTGGACCTGAGCTGCTGCCATTGCCGCTTGCAGTCTGGGTGCTCTTGGACTCCCCCAGCAGGCCAGTGTCACCTGTAAATCCAGTGCAATCATGACACCGGGTGTAAGTGAGCCTCTTGGGGACAGCGTGAGGACTGCAGGGGATGGGCTTCTTACTGCTCAGCGTCTCACACAGCAGCTCAGATGAGCATCTTGCTGAAAGCAAACGAAAAGTTAGCTGTTCTTTTTATCCAGGCAGAAAAATCTAGTAGGTATATTCCAGCCTCTCCCTCTTGTTTCTGCTCAGACATCTTTGCAAATGTAACACTGAACCTAAATTTTGCCTTTTATCTCCTGACACTGTCACTGTTCGGGAAAGACATTTCTAATGTGGTAGTGTCACGTGTCTCATTTTATAAGCTTTGAAATCTCATGCTAAGATCCAAAGATGCTGTTGCTTTATTTTCGTATTTACTGTACTGCAGCCTGACTGAGCTCAGAGCTTTGTGGATAGCAGCAAACACTCTGCCGCTGAGCTTCGTCAGAGAACCATTCATTCTTCTAAGAGAATACACTGGAGACTAGAGACATGGCTCAGCAGTCACAAGCACTTCTTGTTCTTTCAGAGAGCTGGGTCTCATTACCAGCTCCATACAGTGGTCCACAACCATATATAACTGCAGTCCCAGGGGATCCAATGCTTTCTTCTGACCTCCAGGGGTATCAGGCACACACATATGTTCAGGCAAAACACTCATACATGTAAACTAGATGGTTTTTTTTAAAGCCTGTTGTAACTAGGCACAGTGGTACACTATAATCCCAGGACTTGGGAAGTGGAGCAGGAAGCTATGAATCTGGGGCAACCTGAGCTGCAGGGAAAAAGCCTATCTCAAAAAAAAAATAAAAAAGCGAAAAGAAGGAAATAAGAAAGGAGGAGGAGAGAAGGCAGGGGATGACGTGGCTCAGTTGGGTGAGAGGATCTGAGTGTTATCACCTGGAACCCTGTGAAAGTGGTAGGCATGGTGACATGCTCCCAGAATTGTGGAGGTGGAGACAGAACTCCTCGGACTCATGGGCAGGCCAGTCTACCCTAATTGGTGAGTTCTAGGCCAAGGTTAATGAGAGACTCCTTCTCAAAGGAGTTGGGTGCTGTTTCTGAAGATGAACCTCAAAGCGATCTTCTGGACTCCACACACACACACACACACACACACACACACACACACACACACACACATATGCAGGTATGTTTGTATGTGCATTGCATACCATGAAACTACACACATGTACATATACATGCAGAGAGAAAGCAAGTGACCCAGAGAGTCTCCCGGTGCTTCAGCACTTGGGAAACAAGGCAGGAGCATCAGGAGTCTGAGGCTAGCCTTGCCTAGCTTGGGACTAATCTGTGTGACAGGAGACCTTCTCTCAAAAATAACCAGAGAGAGAGAAAGGAAGGGAGGGAGGGAGGGAGGGAGGGAGGGCGGGAGGGAGGGTTCACTTTTAAACAGTTGTTGATTAGAGAGCTGTGTTGTGGTGAATAATGTTAATTAATGTTTCCATAGCTATCTTCCTCCCAGATGCTCACTAAGTTGTTGTGGACTAGTGGAAGTCAGATTCTATACTGATTAACCCCACCTCCTCTTGGGGGTAGGGAGAGAAATTCAGTTTTGTTCTTTTAAACCTCAGACCTAAAAATCACTCTGTGGGTATAAAAAGAAAAAAGCAAGGCATGCATAATATTACTGCAAAATACTGTTTGCGAGTTCAATTAAAAGGAACCTTTGTTGAGACAAAAACGGAATCCTGTGAAAAATTCTTAGAGCCCTGCTCTCCCTCCCTCCCCACTCTCCATACTCACGTTGTAATAAATCTTACTCAGACTGGAAGCCTACTGGGAATTTTCACTTTTAGTTTTGGGAAAATGTCAGTTACCCATGATGGGAATATCAGAATATTTAAGCAAAGAAAAAAAATAATCTCTTCTCTCTCATACATGTTAAAAATAGCTGCAGGCTACTTTTTCCCCTTTAAATTCTGTAAAAGAGAAAATTTCACCTTTGCACTGAAGTTAATGGGGGTGTGCTCCTTTAATAAGAAAGCCTTTTTAGAAAATTAGGAGAGAGGAGACTGGAAACTGAGGCTGTCATCAGTCAGCAGAAGACAGCTACCCAGAAGGCCTCTGTCTGGCCACCCCACCCCCAAAACAGTCTGTCCCACTGGGCATGCTCTCAAAGCAGCAGGGAAAGTGACTCTGACCAAGAACAAACATGGCTTTTCCCATTTAGGTTGTAGAGGCAGAAGGAGCAGAATGGGTCCATCAGAATCTTGACCTCCTGCGGCTTACCGTGCAGGCGTCTTCCTCCAGCCTCATCAAAGTCAACCAAAATCAAGACTCACTGGAAAGGCTGTCCCAGGCAGCTCTCAGCCTACACAACCAACGTATTGCTTCTCAGCTCTATTCCAGTGTCCCATCTCTCTGTGCCATGGGCTGGGACTATTAGCCCCCAGAAACCTCTTCTACAACCAGGGAGAAGTTAGTCCTTTGTCCAGCTCTGCCCAAACTCTGTTTCCTCTGTGCTCCTCGACCCCTTCAGTTGCTCCCTGACACCTTGGTTCTTCCTGTACCTGAGTCAAGGGGAGAACAGAAGGAAAGATGTAGAGGCAAAAGAGTTAGGGATGGGGATATTCCATCGTTTCCAGAGCAAGTACAAGGAGAAAATCTGAACCCCTCATGCCTACTTGATTTTAGATGTGTAGTTAAAAACCAAATAAGAATGGAAGGTTAGAGCCAGAACTTTAACCAAGGCCAGCTTGGTCTTCATAGTGAGACCCTGTTTCAAAAATAAGTTTTTTTAACTTTATTCGTGTGTGTGTGTGTGTGTGATATGTGTGCGAATGTGAGTGCATCTGTGATGTGTGTATGCATGTATGATGTATATGTGTAATGTGTGTGTGCATATGT
>NW_021604565.1:4932156-4939396 GCF_004785775.1 Grammomys surdaster | reverse complement strand
GTGTAATGTGTGTGTGCATATGTGATGTGTGTGTGCATGTATGATGTGTATGTGTAATGTGTGTGTGCATATGTGATGTGTGTGTATGTTTCTTTTCCCCTTCCCAAATTAAAAATTATTTCACTTATCTTTATGTGCATGTTTTGCGCACACGAGTGTATCTCACCACACGCGTGCCTGGTACTCTAAGAGGTTAGAAGAAGGGAATAGATTCTCTGCAACTGGAGTTATAGACAGCCGTGAGACGGCATATGGGTCTTGAGAGCTGAATTGAATGCGGGTCTTCTGCAAGAGCAGCAAGTGCTCTTAACCTCTGCGTCATCTCTGCATCCTCCTCTCCCTAAAATATTAAAAGACGGTTTATGACTGAACTCAGACTACATGCTTTTACATTCCATCTTAGCCAAAAGGTCAAGAAGCAATCAGAACATATATTTTAAAATATTGCCTCAATTTCAAATAGCCACGGGAGGCCACAAGAACAATTGATATTTAGTTAGTTCAGGTAACTGGGTCATTACTTCCTGTTTTTCTGAAGTCTGTGTTAGAGTATAATGATTTATATGCTATGATATTGCTAGGATAGGCGGGATACCACGTCTTTACTCAAAGATGTCATTTACTGCTTAATTGTGTAAAACAAATGTAGGAAGTGTTCTCTTGCCCTTGTTTTGTGTTTCTGAATGAGGATCTCCCTGAGTTCACAAGGTGGTCTTGGATTCACTATGTAGCCTAAGCTAGCCTCAGATATCAGAGGCCCCCACAGCCACCCGAGCACTGGCACTACAGGCCACCTCTAGTTCCCTCTCTGCCATCCTGCTACTGTCCAGCCTGGGGATGGAGGAGAGGAACACTTGAGAATAAAGTACAGTGATACACATGTAAGTCTGAAGAGGCCAAGAGGAAACCCAACACTTTGTACTTAAGTTTTTTAACTCAGTGAAAAGAAAGAGGAGAATCATTTTAGAATTTAGATCTTTCTTTTGAAGTTAATTGATTATTACTACTGTCTATGTGCCTGGCATACGTGAGCATGGGAGAGGGTCAGACAGCAATTTTGGAGAAGGTATTCTCTCCTGCAGCAAGTCTCTTTACCCACGGGAGTTACAGCCCGCTGGACGTCATTGTCTTCCTAATCCAGTCTAACAACTGGGCAGAATAGAGAAACCCAATTGGCTTGTATGTCCCTCCGGGTTGCATGTGGTGACACTCTAGATGCGAAGGAAGCCCTTTCTTCGTTTCTTCTTCGCAGTGGCAATCAAGGAGCACAGTGTGCTGGCCAGTGACAGAAAGTGTGAGGTCTCTGTCCAGCCTCTGTCGTTTGGTGCTGCATGGATCTGTGAACCTGGGCAGGCTTTCTTTGCAGCTTCTGGAAACTTCAATTGCCTCATTTACAGAATGGGATAATATCAGTTCCTGTCTTCTAAATGTAAGAGGACTGTAAGCTGGTACCCACAGATTGCTTAAGATGGCTTTTGTCAGAAAATGTCAACTCATTGGGACTCAGCTGCAAGTCCCGAATTCTGGGGACATGCAATTTAGAGTTCTGTAAATATAATTGTAAGTTCGTTTATGTGTTTCATCTTTTCCTTTTGATCAAAAACAATGTTGAAACTAGATGGGCGACCACAAAACCACACAGGAGCTTTCCTGCGGCTTTGGGGTAGGTGAATAGCTTGGCAGGAGAAACTAATGTTCTTTGGGGTGATACCTGAAAACAAGGATTATGTTTTTGCGTTTTCAAAACAAACAACAAAGCAAAAGCCTTGGCTCCGTCCACAGAACCGTGTTCTTTAAGGCATGGATTTGATTGGTGCTTGTTTTTTTTTAAATTAATTAATTAATTAATTTTTTTACCAACCACGTTCTCTGCTTGAAAGATAATCCTATTTATGGTGAGCGCTGTTTTTTCAATTAGGTTTATTTTCATTTTCCCATAGGCCATGTTAGCTGAGAACGTCCAAAAGTTTATTTGTTTTCCCTTCATGTCTTATGATGGTTTTATAATAAAACACACAGCATTTATCTGTGAGATTTCTTTGGAAATGCTGGTGAGCCCGAAATAAGTTTGTTTTCTTCCTCCTCCCTCCCACCACACACAATCACACAATACCAGCGCTAAAATGCTTTCAGAGTGTAATCATAGTCCGTTTTCATAGTGAACTCAGAGCAGGGCCACTTCTGCTTCGCTAACTTGGACTGCGTGTAGAAGCTAGTGCTTAGCAGGTCGGATTTAAAATGATAGTACCTCTAGGACTGGCTTTTTCTAAAAAATTTTACGCTGAAAAATTCGAAAACCATTTTTCTGACCCCAAGGTTAACATTAGTAATACATTCTCTATACGAGGTCCCATGTTTGGGGGGATAGGGTAGGAGATGAATTCACAAACAAAGGCCCACACTGCCTAATAGTTCTATAGTGGGAACATATTCTTTGGTGAAATAAGTATTCCGGGGAAACGACCTAGGCCCTCTGGATGCGGAGCGCCTCCCTCCCCTCTCTGCCTGCTCTGGGCAGTGACCCGGTGTCCTTTTTCTAGGGAGATTGCTCTGCTTGGCTCTGGGGATCCCTGGGGTTGGAAGGGCGTGTGCAGCTGCAGAGGGACTCTGTCAGGGGGAGGCGGCAGTGGAAGGAACCTGGCTTGTTCTCTGGCTCTCCGAGAGCACTAGGGTCCCCGGCGTCACAGCCGGGTCGCCTGTTCCTCCCTTCTCCCACCAGCTGCGGCCAGGGATCCAGTGCAGAACCCGGCTGTGTGTAGCTCCTCCCTCCAACCGCCCTCCCTCCCAGCTCCTATTCGGCCACCGCTCCCCTCTTTCCACCCTACGTTTCCCACTTGTCTCCCGCTGATCTACCTCTCTCCTCCCCTTCACTCCTTCCCAACTCTCTGGCTGCTCCTTCATCTTTTGTTGTTCCTCTGCACCCGTCTGTCCTTCTCTCCCAGTGCCCTTCCCTTATTTACTTCACCTCTGTCCTTTATTTGCTTCCCCCCAACCGCCACCGAACCCCTTCCTCCTCTCTCCTGCAGTTCTTCATTCTTTCTAGTGCCCTCTCCCTGCTTCGTGCCCCTCTCCTGTTTCCCTCCGGCTTTCTCCCCTCCAGCTCTGGGTTTGTGGCTCTCCCACGCTGTTGCTATGGAGTCGCCCAAGGCTGCTGGCCGCCTGGCGCTAGCTGCCTTGAGGTCCCTGGAACAGTGCAGAGACTCTAGCCAAGAGTGAGGCGCCGCACCCCTTCGGGGTCCAGGAACAAAGCGTGCCTCGCCCTGCCCAACTCTGCGAGACTTTCCTGAGACATTCAGGCGCCCCAGGCCCTGAGGTTTAAGACCACCTATAATCTGATCGCCTCCAGCCTTTGCGGGCAGGACCCTGGGACCAAGGTGACAGCTGCGCTCTCTCGTGCAACCTACCTTCCTGGTCCCCTGAAGACCACTCTCTCACGCCCACGCTCAGAGGTGTCACTGGGGCCGAGCAGCCGGCCAGATGGCCCTATTTAATAGGACTGACCCCTTTTGTTGGGGGCCTAGAAACATCCAGGCCAATTTACATAGGAAAATGGGGTTTGAGTCCCCAATTCAGTGCAGTGCCCTGACAGCCGGTGGCCTTGTCTTTGTGTAAGGACCCCACAGCGTGTTGGTTAAAGTGGTTTATGTGTGCAGATGTGTGAGCGTGAATAGCAAATCACCGGGAAGCGGTCACTCCTGCGCCTTGCTCCCAGATCCTGTAGAATAGGCATCAGTCTGGTATAAGCCTACTGATGAGGCCGGGTACCTCTGATGCTCTGTGGATTCCACAGCCGGTTGTCTAGGTGTGGTTCCTAAGTCTTTGGAAGATTCCGGAAGTCTTTGTTGCTTGCATTTAGGTCCTTGCTTGGGAAAGTTGTAAGGCTGAACCTCAGACTTAAAGAAGACTACCTGGACTTTTAAAAATGTTTTTGATAAAAAATCTAATCTAATTGCTCGTCTTCAGGAACTCTGACTCAGCTGTTCATGGATATACGCTGGAACAGGCTGAAAGCCATCGTCTGTTTGGTTTGGAATCACTAACTTAAACATGTGTGCTTAAGCGGTACAGTAAGGACAGAGAGAAAGTTCTTATTTTACGAGCAAGGAATTTGAGTCACAAGAGGGAAGACAATTTTCCCCAGATCACACAACTCTGCAGGGTATAAACCCAGTGGTCTGAGCCTATGAAAATCGACAGAGAAGGGTCCGGGCTGAGTGAACTCTACCGAAGTCCAGTCCCCAGGAGTCCAAGGGAAGATGGCTGTAAGGTCAGGATCAACCTGAGCTCCACTGACTTTGTCTCAAAAAAAAAAAAAAAAAGGATGAAGGGAAGGAAAACTTATAAATGTCTGGGACCCCTTGAAGCACCTCCTTCAGCTGCCTCCAGTTCCCACCAGTCCACCGACAGGGCTCAGAAGATGAGGATTCAAAGGACTTCCCCCTTTGCCCTTCATGGTTGTGGCTTTCTGTGTTGGAACCAGTTCCACCACTACAATTCTCAAGACTCCTGTTTAGGACCCATTTCTATCAAAATAATTATTTTGTGACAAAATAGCTGAGGGACCTTTCTGTGCCCCTGTGGGATGGAAAGTAGGTGCTAATGACTGACTTGGGAAGGTTTCAATAACCTAGCTGCCCTGAAAGGCACTCACCTTACAGAAGGGACTATGGTGAAAGAACTCTACAGGGTAACCTTCTAGTGCCTCTACTGCTGCCTGGAAGCTCTAAATGAGTTTATGGTGATTTAGTTAAGAATGTCTCTGAGACACTCGTTCATTGTAGCTCTGTACATTACGAGACAAGTTGAGGGGCTGGACACTGGCTCAGTAGTTAAGAATGGTTACTGCTCTTACAGAGATTGCTTTACTTCTGCAGGTGATAGGTATAGTTCACAGCTCTAGGGGATTCCTGTCTGGCCCCCATGGATACCCACATACACAGAAACATACACATAATCTTTCATTTAAAAAAGATTCTATTTTTAAAAATTATGTATATGTGTGTATGTCTGTGCACATGAATGCACACTATCTTTGGAGGCCAGAAGAGGGTGTTGGGGCCGCTGGAGCTGGAGTTTTATGGGTCATTCGCTGCATTGTGTGAATGCTGGGAACTGAAGTCAGATCCTCTACAAGAGCTGTTAAGAGTCCTTAACAAGGGGCTGGAGAAATGGTTCAGTGGTTTAGGACACTGACTGCTCTAAAGTCCAGCTCTGACTCCAGGGGTCCTGAGTTCAATTCCCAGCAACCACACAGTGGCTTACAACCATCTGTAATGATATCCAATGCCCTCTTCTGCTGTGTCTGAAGACAGCTACAGTGTACTCATATACATAACATAAATAAACCTTAAATAAAAAAAGACTCCTTTAACAAGTGAGCCATCTCTTCAATCCCACAAAGAAATCTTTTTTTTTAAAGATTTATTTATTTATTTATTTTATTTATGAGTACACTGTAGCTGTTTTCAGACACACCAGAAGAGGGCATCCAATCTCATTATGGATGGTTGTGAGCCACCATGTGGTTGCTGGGATTTGAACTCAGGACCTCTGGAAGAACAGTCAGTGCTCTTAAGCGCTGAGCCATCTCTCCAGCCCCCCACAAAGAAATCTTACATACTTTTTTTTTTAAAAAAAGAAGATATTCTTGACTTTACAAACTACATTTCAAAAGAGGAGATTGAGCAAGATACATGTAGGATTGGAGTTGAAGATGTATGTTAATTTCTGTTCTGCTTCTCATAACAGAACAAGTTAGAAACTTTTTCTGCTTCCTATTTTTGGGGGCCCATATTAATGCTAGGGTGACAGAGAGTACAAACTATGAGGTAGGGGTGACAGATACAGAAGAGGAACTTTTCAGTTCTTTGTAAAAGGATTTCCTTAGAGCATTAAGAATACGTTATATTCTTTAAAGAAACTGTATCCAAGAAAGATATTTGAAATAAGGTCCATAATGCTTTTATTTCATTTGCTTCTTTATTTTAGCTGCTATTTTGTATCTGTATCCATTAGCTTCTGAAGTGTAACAAATAACTCACACCCCCTACCTTAAAGCATGTGTCTGTGGGTCCTCTGGAGGTCAACAGAGCTGGACTGGGCACACTGAGTAACTCTGATGATGCTGGCTGCTCTGTGGACAAAGATGGAGTCTCTGTGCCCTCAAGCTGGGTTTGGCTGAGGAAGCTTAAGTGGTTTTGCCCAGCGTGTTTTATCCAGAATGTTCATCTCGTAGTAGTGCATGACAGTGAGAAAAGCTTAGCATTATAGACTCGTCTGTCTGTAGACTATTCATAGGGGCCTGCTATTTTGTCTCTTCTTACCTCATCTACTTGACCAAAACAGGCCCCAACGCTTTGTCCATGACAGAGACTGTGACAAAAGGAAGGGACAGAGGGGCCACTGCTGTAGTAAGTCCTGGACTTGACAATGCCAAGCACATATATTTAATTTAGGTTTGTTTATGTTGATTTCTCTCAGGTAGAATGTGTGCTGGGTGGCAGGGATCTTCACTCTTCATTTACTGCTGTGCACATGACGGTTGTTTTCAATGCTGACCTGACTAGGAAAGTGATCTTAGTTATTTTCACTTACACATAGATTAGAATTCCTAGAGAGGAATGTAAGTCTTTAGTTTATTCCTTAGTGGTGGTTAAAACTTTTTGATTGAGCCAGGTGTGGTGTTCACTTAGGATGCTAAAGGCAAGATCGCCATTAATTCAAGGTCAGCCTGGGCTACAGCGAGAGTTCTAAGCCAGTCTGGGATACGGACACATTGTTTCAAAATTTAACAATTTCTGGGTTGTAATGATCCAGGACTATAATCCAACCACTCAGAATGCAAAGGCAGTTTGAAGTCAGCCTGGGCTACAGAGTGAGTTCCAGGACAGCCAGGGTTACCCTATCTTGGACTCCTCCGACCCTCAAACCAACAAAATTAAATAATCACAAAATCAACAAAAACAAAATTGTTCTGACTTAAAGGACTGTGTTTCCAGAAACTGCCAGCTTCCTGCTTCCAAAATATACCCCTGAAGCTTTTATTTAAAAAAACTAAACTTCAAAATATTTAACATTGTTTTCTAGAGCGTATAAACAAGTACTATATAACAATAGCTCTTACTTGAGTGGAAATTAGAAGTGGGGAGAAGAAAAAATTTACTTGTATTTTATTTAGTATGTGCCTGGCCTCACAAACAGCTTCCCCTCTCCTCTCCTCTCCTCTCCTCTCCTCTCCTCT
>NW_021604565.1:4922171-4932056 GCF_004785775.1 Grammomys surdaster | reverse complement strand
TCCTCTCCTCTCCTCTCCTCTCCTCTCCTCTCCTCTCCTTTCCTTTTTTTTGTTTGTTCGTTTTATCTTGTTTTGAGACAGAGTCTCATTGAGTAAGTCTGGCTGGCCTGGAACTCACAGAGACCTTCTCGCTTCTACATTCCCAGTGCTGGAATGAAAGGCGTCCACCACCACACCCAGCCACGAAAGGGGTTTTCTTAAGGTTCTGATTTCCTGGGGAAGCTCCTATGCAATATACTTCTTATTCCTTTGGAATTTGAATTTGTCCTGCCATTTTTGACTCTGACAAATGATGGGGTAGGAGATGAAGTGGGCGTTAATGCTCAGTTATATAAAGGGGAGTTTTGCATGTATCTATACTTAGCAACGGGCTATTTGGGGACTCCTGTTACACGTAACTCATGTCTTGAACACAGGAATAAACGAGGTTTCAGCTGCTGGATGTCTAAGTCCTCACACTCGACACTTGAAAACTGAGTTCTAGGCAGATAATATTTTGGATAAGAAAGGAACTGGAAGTTTGGAGCCTGAAGATAACTTGGATCAAAAATAGTCACGCTGCTATCTCTCCTTCTCTCACTGTAAATGTGGGATGTCATGAACTTTTCTCAGACTTCCTCTACAAAGTTTTATGAACATGTTTGCCTGATTATTAGAAGGATCTTCCAAAGGGTGCACTTTCCTTTGACTGGGACTGACAGTTTGGAGAGTTAGAGAGCACACTAAATGTAAGAGGGGCAAGAGGAGCTGAGGCTCAGGACAGTCGGTGAAAGGTCCCCAGGGACAAGAGGACGCAAAGGATGCAGATTAGCTTTGGCAATTGTGCAATGCCTTGAAATGTGTAGAAGTCCTTCTGTGCTCAACCTCTTATCCCAAGGCAGCCTTACCAGCAGGCTAGTCCAGACTGAGTGCTGTCATTCCTATTGTTCTGTGACAGGTTAAAGGTCATGCCCTGTAGGGATGGAACCTGTGCACACCTGGCCTGCTGTCAGAGGGGACTGGTTGTCTTGTAGAGAGTTGTTCCCAAGCTCCTGTCTGGGGGACTGGGGAGGCACAGGCAGTTATGAGTATGAAAGTGGGGGAGCCAAAGGAGACGCCTGGGGTCTGGAAAGAAGACTTCAATCAAAACAGAGGTTTGAACTGACTGGAAAAGTATTCTCTAGACAACTAAGAAACAAATGCATTATTTTAAACAATAAAGGAAACAATAAATAAGACCACAGGCCCAAAGAGAACCTGGAGAGCAGGAAGAAAATCACTGCGGTGAGGTCCAGCCAGTGAAGTAGGAAGAGATGGCGCGTGAGCAAATCATCCATCCCCTGCATCCACCATGGCAAAATGCAGCTCTCTTCCTTTTGAACAGGAACGAGGATACCAGGTCGTGTAATTAAAGACTGTAAATTCTGCTGTGGCCCAGCTTCAGCCACTGGGATAGCCCCTAACTGTAGGGCTGGCTGCTTCAGCACACATAATAAGAAAATAGGAAAAACAGTACCCTCCTTTTTCTGAAGTCAATGCTAAGGGAGCCCTCCTTTTTTGGGGTTTGCAAATGAAACTTTGAATATGACAGTGCTTCTCCTCCCAGTCTCATGTAGGCTCTCTGGCTTTGCAAGGTTTTGCAACACCTGTGCAATAGGCACCTACAAAATTAGAACTGCAGCCCGAATGTTCAAAGTAAGTAACTTTGCTGGTTCATTATTATAGTGAGAACTCCGGTGGAGCTTAACCAGAGCTCAGTCTGGGTTCAGAGTCACCCTGTATACACAAGTAATGGATGACTGTTACGGTTTGAATCTGAAATGTCCTCTAAGGGCTCGTGGTTTAAATTTCCCAGCTGGTTGTACTGCTCTGGAACCTTTAGGAAGATAGCCCAAGCTGGAAGGTCACTGGAGTGAACCTTTGAAGGTTAGTTTCACCCTGCGTCTGCACTCCACCGCTCCTGATCTGCAGTGATATAGACAGCCTCTGCTGTGAACTAAGCCGCTCCAGCATCTTTTCCCACCTTGCTGGACTGAGACTTCTTGCAACTGTGAGCCCAAATCAGTCTCTCCTCCTCTAAGTTATTTCTGTCTGGCCTTGTGATCACAGCCCTGGGATTGATATCCTTGATTTAAAAGGATTTATTTGGTGGTCACTGGGACTGTCAGCACTATTCTGATTCTCTTCCACATGAATAGTAGCATTGTACTTAGGCCTGCCATGGGGTTTTCTTTGGCTGATAGATGAGTTTAGAAGTGCATGTATCTGGGACTAAGAAGATGGCTCAATGAGTAAAGCACAAGGACCTGAGCCACATAACATGCCTGGTGTGGTGGTGAAGACCTGTAATTCTGGCACTAAGAAGGCAGAGGCAAGAGGATCCCTGAAACTTGCTGGCTAACCAGTCTAGTCTAATTGGTGAGCTCCAGGCCAATGAAAGACCCTGTCTCAAAGGCCAATGAGAAACCCTGTCTCAAAGGGGATGACTAGTGTTTCTGAGAATGATACTCCTGAACTCTGAAGGTAGGTAAGTGTATGTACACATATGCATACACACACTCTCTCTCCCTCACTCTCCCCCCCATGCACGCATGCACGCACACAAACATATACATGTAAAAAATAAAAGTGTTATATTCACATTCAAGATGACAACAGGGACTATGGAAACTTCTGGATGGAGCCTCGATCACCTTGGGTTCCCAGTGATTCAGGAAGTTAAAAGCCCCAGACAGTCTTCATGACACATACTAGAAACATGAAATGCACACTTACTGTGCTTTGACACTGCTCGTCTTGTTTGTTACTTCCATAAAATATGGCTCATTCTAACTGACATATTGGATTTTCCAAAGGTGGTAGTGGTGGTGGCAGCAGCTGCAGCAATGGCTGTGAGGGTGGGTGCTTCTCCTCCTCCTCCTCTTCCTCCTCCTCTTCCTCTTCTTCCTCCTCCTCTTCCTCCTCTTCAACATAAAAAGGAGGATTTTTATTTGCTTCTCTTGCTCTTTTGTTGAGGGAAGAGGAAGACAGAAAGAACAGACAGAACCATGGAAGGTACGAGCATGTGTCTAGCCCTCAATCTAGTTTGCAGTAATGGTAGGGAAAGAAGCTGGGATCTGAAGGAACTCATTTCCGAGTTTTAGGAGGACAATGACAAAAACCTTCCTGACTTTAGGAGTAGCACGTTCTGTGTTTCCTTTACCCTAACACTGTGGTGGCACTTTGGAGACTGGGGCTCGGGGGAACCTGGACTTGTCTGCCCTTTCACAGAAGCTAGTATTTTCATCCAGGAGAGTGGCAGTAAAGGCAGATATGATGCCCAGAAGTCACAGGAGCAGTGGTACATGGGCACATTTGTCACTAGATATGCCTAACATGGCACTTTGAGGTCCCTAGAAGTAACTGTACAGGTTTAGGGATGACCAGCTGAGGTCCTGGTATCATAGTGAAGGTGCTAAGAGCCATGTACATTGTGAATTATTAACATGACCTCATGTTACAGAAGGGCTTAGGAGGCGTGCAGTCAATGAGTCACATGGATGTTCAACTGTTCCTGGGGGCCGGAAACACTCAGGAAGGCTGATATAGCACCTGTCTATGATCTTTCTGACTGACCCCCAGTTCACACTGTTTCCCAGGTAGACCACTGGTACCTGCTAGCATGGACTGGCCTCTATTTTTCTAGAAGCTACACTGAATTCATAAAGTATTTATTTATCGAAGACAATTAAAATGTGCTCACAGCACTTGGAAGGTAGAGGCAGGAGTGTTAGAAGTTTGAGGTTATCCTCTGTTTGTGAGTTCATGGCCAGCCTGGGATACATGTGACTCTGTCAAAAACAAACAAATACAATCTCAAGTCCCCCAAACAACAAAATAATTAAGAATGTTTAGAGCCCCCTTCCTATTAATTTTTAAAGTTCATTATCCTGCCAATTACTTTCCTTCGGCTCTCCCTACTCTCTTTTTCGGCTGTCTGTGCTGTGACCTAATAGACAGGCTGGCCTTGAACTTGCAACATTCTTTCCTTTAATTCAGACGTTGGCAGTGGAACACAGACCTTGATGGTTGATTTTCTTTGTCATGGGATACTTTGCTGTTGAGAGACGAGTTTGGGGAGAGGCTTGCCAAACTGTGTTCAATTTATATACGAAGTAACTTTAAGAAGCCAACAGACTCTCCAGATGTAAATTCTGTAACCAGTGGGAGTTACAGAGGAAGAAACAAAAGAGAAACCCTACAAAGGCGGATGTGTATATGATCTTAAATGATGTGAGATAAATTAGAGACTATTTTTTATTGAAATCAAAGTTGGAATGGGAAGAAGGTTTTGTTTTCACACAAATGACAAAGGCGCAGATTCAGCCACTGCCTCAGGCACTTGATTTACAGCTTCCGTTCACCTATGCCCTCTGGCCTCAGAAGGGACCTTCTGGGGGGTGGGAGGGCATTGTTCTCACCTTTGTCTCTCTTCAGGCAGCAGCAGAATTTCCTGGTCATGTACAGTTGTGACCCTGTGGTGAGAATCATTAGTATGTCTCCATCTGCTCCACCACTAGGTATAGCAGAGCTGGGCATCACGGCTCTGTGTACACAGTGCCCATCCATCTTTCTCATGAAATGTGGAGTAGAAATATGGGATGCCTCTACAGGGAAAAAAGTCATTTCTTCTCATATCCAGGGCTAAGCTGTCTATTGATACCACACTTTAGTCAAATATTAGAATTTAAAATTTATAAAAGCCTTTTCAAATGAATTGACCAGTTTTCTCACTCTGAAATGGTGCATTTTAATTAAATTACTGTCCTCTATTTACCGATGAGGGAACTGAATCTTACTCTGGGTCATTAGTTGCCATAGAAATGGAACTCAGGGCTAGAGAGACCGCTTGTGCTCCGGAGCACTGGCTGTTCTTCCGGAGGACCTGAGTTGCATTCCTAGCACCCACATGGCAGCTCTCCACTGTCTCATGCCCTCTTCTGGCCTCTCTGGGTACCAGGCACATATGTGGTGCGGAGACATGCATGCATGCAAAACATCCTTACACATATAAAGTAAAAATAAAAGTTAATGCTTTTTAAGACAAGAAAAATGGAAATCAATACAGAATCTGATGCTCCTTGGTCCTTGGCCACCTCCTTCATTCATGAGGCATTGTTAAATAATTAAAGGAGGTCATTTTATGCAATATTTAAAGCTTCAACTTTGGAAAGAATCAAAGGAAAAAAATGTCACCTATGATGTAAAGAAGGTTAATTCCCGAATAGCTGAGTCTTTGTGAGCCACTCTGCTGATTCATCCGAAGTCTAGCTGCTGAAAGTAGCAAGTAAACAAGCAAGTTATCAAAAGCTGACAATTTAGAATGAGGTGGCTCCCTGGAACTCTGCCTCCAGAGTGTTGGGATTAAAGGCTCGTGCCATCAAGTTTGGCCTAAGACAGGAAAAGTTAACCAAAGAAAAGTAGGGCCAAAGTGATGCAGGTGCGTGTAGCCGTATCTATAGTTTACTCCTCAGAACCCACTTGGTGGAGGGAGAGACCTGACCTGCGGATAGTTGTCCCCCGATCAGCGCACACACGTGGTAGTGTGTGTATAACTGGAAATAAAGAAATGGTTTAATTTTTTTTTAAAAAAGAAAGAAATGAACAAACACAGTTGACTAGCTAGATGTCGTGCTACCTTCCTGTAATCCCAGCACTGGGAAGGCTAAAGTGAGATAGTGTGAGACAGCCTGGGCTACATAATTTGCAGGCCAGTCTGACCTACACAATAAGAAACTGCCTCAGATGGAAGACACGGATAAACAAATAGTTGTTTGTATATTACTTAGTCTAAATAATTTATTATGAATTTCGAAGAGACTAATAGTCAGATGTCAGTAATGACTTCCTGGGAGCTAGTTTGGAGTTAAGCATGACCCCCACTTAATGCCCCATGATAGCAATGTTATTTTGTACCCATTTTACTGATGAGAAACTGAGACTTAATGTGGCTCTCCCAGGCATTATAACATCCAGACAATAGAGCAGCATAGCAATCACTCCATTGACTTTATTCTTACGTCCATAGACATCTCATTTCGTGGGAAAAATTCTCATGAATTAAAAAAAAAAATATCCAGCACACACACACAAAAAAAAGAGCTAAAAAGGCACAACCTGTCCATCAGATTTGAGGTCTGCTGCTTGGAATCTGGCTGCTGGGGAGACTGCCTAGTCTTGCCAATTTTTCTAGAACATGAATTTGCTTTTCAGCAAAGCCTTGGGACTGTGTGTAGGAAATGCTACAACTCAGCTAAAGCCTGGAGCTAGGCACAGCCTGTACCATTTAGGAGGGAAAGCAGTAAATTAAGATAAACCAACATGAAACAGTTTTCATTTAAGGAAAAGCTGTCCCTGTCATATATTATTTTTTTCTAGCTACAAGGTCTTGACCCTTCAGGGATGTTGAAAGGAACAGCAGGGTTGGTTGAGGGAGGGGGAAACTAGCAACTTTCCAAACCTCGTGGCAGATTAGACTCGTGGCAGATTATGTTAGGATGCCTGGCTGTGACTTCCTCCCGCAAAATGAGATTCATTAAAGAAAACTCTTAGCTTAATTAAGGCTGCTCACTAGCAGCCTTCCCTCCAGATGCTGGGGCTATGAGGCTGTCAGCATCATGGCTGTGGACAGGCAGGGCAAACAGCTCAGTGAAGCAGGAACACAAAGGTACTGGGAAGTACTTGATGGTCTTTGAAGCCCTTCTCCCATCAGGATCGGCCATGCTTTAGGATATGGAGCTCGCAGTGGGTAGGTTGTGACCCTGACCATTAGGTGTTATTTTGTAACTTATGTTTGCAAGGAAAGTTGTTCTAGAGCAGGGCAGCTGGGAGGAGAGAGGCGGGCAGGCCACTGGTTGATGGTGGTCTTTTCACTCCCCAGAATCCATCTGCTCTGGGATACACAGCAGCCATCCTGTGGGCAGGCTGAATTATGAAAAATGTCAGAAACAAAATTGTCCAGGTCAAATGAAAATAAACTTGTTTGTAGAGATAGAGTCTGGGCTCTGGCCCTAACAAGCAGGCCCAGCTGTGAGTGACCAAACGTCCAAGTAAGCTGGGCATGGTGGGGCTTGCCGTTAATCCTAGCACCCAGGATGCAGAGGCAGAGGCATGTGGATCTCTCAGTTCCAGAACAGCTTGGTTTACAGAAAGAGTTCAGGACAGCCACAGCTACAAAGAGACTGTTTCAAAAACAAACAAATAAAAGTTCAACTAAACAAATAATCCTGAAACCAGGACCAGAGGATGTGTCGTATGTACTCATAAACACCCACCTCAGACCCAAGTCCACCTTCTGGGTTCAGGTTAAATGCAGGACTAGAAGGATACAGCCCCAATGAACGTGTGTCTCAGCTCCAGTCTCTCCTGCCAGGTAGTTCAACAACTCATCAGAACTGTGTGAATCCCAGAGACAAACTCGAACTCTGGCTGGCATCTCTGCCCGGACGCCTCCCACAGTTCCCTTCTCCCAGCCTGAGACTCCTGGGGACAGTCTAGTTCCTTGAGGTGCATTGTCTCACAGTCAGATGGCTGCAGTGAGCTGGCACAAGGGTCTATTTAACACATCTTCCATCCAGACCTGCTGTGCTTCCAGTTCTGCTGTTTGAGTTTCCAGAGAGGCCTGGGTAGCCCTGGAATACCTCAGCTGCTTGTTGGGGGCTCCTCAGCAACAGGGTCTTCCCTGCTGTGGAGATGGGGCTGTGTGGAGGAGGTAGGCCTTAGGAGACAATAGTATTTTGCCTCTTGAGTGCTGAGAAGTTCTCAATACGGTCCTCACCTGTATTCCAGGAAATAGAAATATAGGTGTCATCTAAGCATTTTTATCGGCTTGAATTTGCTGTCGTTAGCTCCTTAAGAAGCAGGGATTGGTTATTACATTCAGAATGTCTAACTTAGCGCTGAGCTTATCACTAGGGGTATTGATATCTTAGAAGAATCAATCAGTAGACAAAATTTAAGGCTGATTTTCGAATGGAGGTTTTTTCCTTACTCTCCCACTCTCTGAGGATTCTGTACATAGGTTGGGGGCAGTGGATCTTACTGGCAAGTGCCCTGTTTTAGGGGATCAGGTGTCCCAGGGTATCCATGGTGTGTGTGTGTCTCTGTGTGTGTGTGTGTGTGTGTGTGTGTGTGTGTGCATTCATGTGTGTGGTCCACAGGAGGTATTGAACACTGTGATAGAAAGCTGGCTAACACAGCACCCTCGACTAAAGGAGAACCTAGTGGTGCTCATTCTGAAGAAATATATCATTTTTAAAAGATTTTTTTTAGCCAGGTAGTGGTATCACATGCCTTTAATCTCAACACTTAGGAGGTGGAGGCAGGTAGGTCTCTGAGTTTGAGGCTAGCCTGGTCTACAAGGAGAGTTCTAGGGCAGCCAGGGCTACATAGAGCTACTTGTCTTTTTTTTGTAGTTGTTGTTGGAAAAACAAAAAAATTAAACAAACAAACCAACCAACCACCAAACTGCATGGATGCATGTTTACCACGTGCCTGCATGTAATCCCCAGAAGCCAGCAGAAGCATTGGATTCCATGCAATGGGATCTACTGATGGTTGTGAATCACCATGAGGATCCTGGGAACCAAACCCAGGTCCTTTTCTAGAGCTGTGAGTGTTAACTGTGAGCCATCTCTGTAGCCAGGTGGAATGTGGATTTATTTTACGTTGAAACAAAGTGTCACCTACCTCATACCGGCCTGAGAGTTATACAATCATGCATGACCCTGTGGCCTCTATCCCTCACTTTCTCCTGAGCACAGGAGCTGGGGGTTGGATCCAGGGCGCCATGCATGCTGGGCAAGCACTCTGCCAGCTGAGGAACAGTCCCAGCCCAGCTACAGTTCTACTCAGGTGGCTCTCAGGTCGGTGACATGCCTGAATCAGCTGGAAAAAATGAAAAATGTGGTAAATGCTTCGCCTATTTCCAGAGGCAGGACTCAGGGGTCCTGGCTGGGTTCCTGCTTAAACAATCTTTAAAGGGATTGAAGGACTAAGACAAGGCCAGGGCTTCACCTTCCAAAGAACAACCTAGGGCCTTGCTGAGCTCATACTTCCTGACCCTCCCTAAATCTACGGGAAACACACACCTATATAGTTCCCACTGTTCAAGAGCCTGAGGCAGAAGACTGACCAAGTGAGCCCAGGAGTTAGAGAAAAGCCCGGGCCCCAAGATGAAATTGCTCCAGGTATCTGGGCATAACGAGCAGCAGCACTGTACCCCTGAGGCCAGTGCTTTCTATACTGTCTGGGATTAGACATCCAGAGGCTCACATTTCCTGAGGGTGGGGTCCAGAGACCTGTCACCTAATAACCTTTTTGCCCTGACTAAGGACATAGCTTTCTTTGCCTGTCACTCTAACATGTAGGCCTGGACCACCCCCATTCACCTCACCTGGGACCTTGCTAAAGAATTTTGTCCTAGATTCACAGGGCAAGATGAGTACACACACAATCCCAAGCACTCTGGAAACTGAGGCAGCAGAGTCACCATTTGAGGCCATCTGGTGCTGACCAAACTCTGTCTCCAGGGCAGGAAAAATCTGAGGTTACGATCTCAAGGCCCCACCCAGAGCTAAGGAGTTAGAATTCTGTTGGTGTGGTTATTGTTGTTTTATGGCTGTTTGTTTGTGAAGTCTCATACTAAATAGCCAAGATTGGCTTGGAATTTACTGTCTATTCCAGTCTGACCTCAAATTCATAATAATTCTTCTGAAGCTGGGTGGTGGAGGCACACACTTTAATCCCAGCACTCAGGAGGCAAAGGCAGGTGGGTCTCTGTGAGTTTAAGGCCAGCTTAGTCTACAGACAGACAAAGACTACACACACACACACACACACACACACACACACACACACACACACACA
>NW_021604565.1:4882819-4922161 GCF_004785775.1 Grammomys surdaster | reverse complement strand
ACACACACACACACACACACACACACACACACACACACACACACACACAAAACCCTATCTTGAAAAACAAAACAACAAAACAAAGCTCCAAAATACTTCCATGTGCTGAGAGTAAGAAAGCATATATTTTAAACAAGTGTTAAGTGATTTATTTCTATGTACCTTCAAGTTTGCAAAGCCTAGCTCAGAAGCCAAATAGATATAACTTTATTGGGGAAATAGAAAAATAGAGAATTCCATTAATGAGAAGCAAAATACAAAGTCAGTAATATTTCTCCCTCTAAGAATAAGAAGAAATTTAATTATAGAAGAATGACAGAGCCAGTCTTTTGGCAGTTCCCACCGTGCCCCAGGACTGTGCTATTGACTAAGCTGGGACAGAGAGTCCAGTGAACTCAACGTAAAGTCCTAACCTGCTTCCAGCACTTTCTCTTTTCCCTAATTTAATATAGCATCTGTCAAATTCTTTTACTCCAGAACTTGACTCCTTTGAAATAGAAATTTGAAATACAGATCTCTTTGAATCACACACACACACACACACACACACACACACACACACACACACACACACTTCTGTATTGGACTAGTCAGGGTGCTTCTGAGGAGTAGAAACAACAGGCTGCCTCGGCCTGGTAAGGGAGGGTATGAGTTGCAGGTATGCAGAACCTAACCCAGCTATGCACACAGCTAAAACGCTGTTGATTTCTGTTGGTTACTCTGGAGGCCATTTGTGTAGGAAAGACCTTGAAGATAGTTGGGATGCTGCAGGGTGCAAAGAGAGAAAGGAAAGATTGATTTCTAAGAGTCTGTCTGTGTTGTAATCTTAGGGAATTGGCTGGTTTGATCCTGAGCCCTGAAAGGTTCCAGAGACACAGGGAGGAGCGGGAGACCGGAAAGTGCAGCAGACGCTGCGCTACACTTTACTCCAAGTGCAGAATTCCTTCCTCCTGGGAAACCTCGTGGCCTTCAAGCCTAAGGCCTTAAACTGCTAGATGAGGCCCATCCATACCAGACAATGTGAGCTCCCTGTTCAAACACACTGATTTAAAAGTTAGCAACTCCTGGGCTGGGTCAGTGACCAAGTGCCTGTGTAGCTACGTGAGGCCTTGGATTCAATTCCTACTACTGAAAAATAGAGATAGCAATGTGTGTGTGTGCATGCGTGTGCGTGTGTGCGTGTGCATGTGTGTGTGTGTAGATCCACACTCCTTAATACATGTACAGAAAGGTCAGAGGACAACACTTGGGAATCGTTTCTCATCTTTTCCCATGCTTGAAGCAGAGTCTGTCTTGTTTCTGCTGCTGTTTGTACCAGCTCTAGCTGGCCCGAGAGCTTCCGGATGATACTCTTGTCTCTGTTCCCACCTCAGCATAGGAATGTTGGCATTCCAGATGTGAGCTTTGTGTGGCCTCTGGGACTGGAACTCAGGTTATCAGATGTAGTAGCTAGCACCTGCTGATCTATCTTGTGGAGCCCAGGCTGCTTGACACCCATGGTAGTCTTTCTGCCTCAGTTTCCCAAGTGTGAGGTTGTGTGTACGAGCCACCCACCTGGGTGATCACTGCTCTTACTGACTGATTTTGAGGTAGATTCTCACTGGGTACCCCAGAATTTGTACATGGCCCAAATAGAGGAAGTGAAAAGATTGGTTTCTGAGTATGTTTGTGTGACCTCTGATGCAGCCCTGGGTTTTTGCTTTACCTGTCTGGCTGCTGTGTGCGTGTGGGTCACTTTAGTCAGCTACCATGGTATGCTGATGACAGAAGTTTGTGAAACGTGGGTAATAACTGTGATTCAAAGGAACACTGCCCTCTGTGCCTCTGTCTACATGTGTCGGGGGGTATGGAGGGCTTTCTACTATGACCAAACTCCACTCAGTCTAGCTGGGCTAAGTGTGGCATAGGCCTGGCTGGGATGTGTGTCGGCACCGAAGGCAAGCTCAAAGGTAGCTCCAGCTACTCGGGGCTGGACCCTGAGTCCCAGGCCCTGTGTGTTTCCTTTCATTCTCTCTGGCTTCTCCATAGTATGTGTGTAGTGGTTGGGATTTGGTGACTGACCACAGGCTGAGCTGGAGCTACAAGAGTTTGGCTCAAGGTCAAAGAAGAACTGGCCTTTCTTGTCAGAGGTACCAGGAGTCTCCTCCATGGCCTGGATTGAGTCACATGCTTATCTGTAGGCAGGAAAGACCCTTTGAGGGCAGCTGTGTCCTGTTACCTTCTTATGCAGAGATATGAGGGGTTTGTTCCCAGAAAAAGTAGGAATAGAGTGGGCTGGACACACTTTTAAAAACAAACAACAAAATCCACTGATTTGACAAAAAAAATTTGCTTGTTCTTGGATTCTATTTCATCTTTAAATATTTACCCATTTATCAGTACTGGGGATTGAACTCAGGGCCTTCACATATACTAGGCAAGTGTACTGCTGCTGAGTATAGAGCTCTCATTCCTTTTTGCTGTTTTATTCTTTAGATAAGGGCTCACAAAGTTATCCAAGCAGACTTTGAACTTGCAAGCTACCTATCTCAGCCTACTAAGCAGATGGGATTCCAGCTGGGAGTCATTGCTAGTGATTCTCTCTCTCTCTCTCTCTCTCTCTCTCTCTCTCTCTCTCTCTCTCTCTCTCTCTCTCTCTCTGTGTGTGTGTGTGGGGGGGGCGGATGATGGGGAGAGATAAGAGTCTTACCTCTGGCCGCCCTCAGAATTGCTACTGTAGCTATGGCTGACTTTACACCTTTGATGCTTCTGCCGCTAATCTTCTGAGTGCTGGGATCATGGACGTGCACACGTCCTGTGAGGTGGTAGGGCTCAAACCTGAAGCTTTGTGTGTCCTATGAAAGCGCCTTCCCATCTGAACTACATTCGCAGCTTGCATTTGTGGGCTCTGCTGAGCGTAGGTCAGTGGCTCTGTGGGCAGCCAGCCCTCTTCTCTGAGTACATTCTTGCCTTTCTGGAAGTGCTTCAATTTCTTTGTTTTCTTTCTTTCTTTCTTTCTTTCTTTCTTTCTTTCTTTCTTTCTTTCTTTCTTCCTTCCTTTCCTTCTTTGCATGTGTCTGTACGTGTGGTATGAATGCATGTGTGTATATGTGCTCGTGTGTGGGTGCATGTACATGTGTGGCCATGCCTGTGGAGGCCTGATGCTGACATTGGGAGTCTTCTATCATTCACTTCATCCACTGAAGGCAAGGCCTGGTCTCCTAATGGAGCACAGAGCTTGCTAATATGACCCGTCTGATATGAGCCAGCCTGCTGCAGGAATTGTCTAGCTCTGGAATTACAGGTGAGCTATAGGCTCACCCATCATGACCCATCATCCATCACCCATTGGGTCTGGGGGTCTGCAGTGTCCTCACATCAGCAAGGCAAGCCCGTTATCCACTGAGCCACAGCCTCAGCTCACCATCCAGCATTTTCTGATGTTTCTGGCTCCTCCCTGCTATTCTTCTGGAACTCTAAACAGTAGGGTCACTCTGAGCGTCTCTGTGTCACCCTGCCATATGCTGTCATCCAAGTGAGGGCTACACCAAGCCCTCAAGGGCTGATGGTATTGCACATTATGCATTTAGAGCAGAACAAAGCTCCCATGGCAGGATACCCCTCTCCATCAAGTGTGATCTCTTTTCTTTCCTAGAAAGCTCACCTCACCTGTCCACCAAGGGAAACAGTCTGTGAACATCATCATGTGGTCCAAATTGGGTACATTCTTGCCTCTCACAAGAACAAACTGGAAAAATAAAAAAGACCGCCTTGTTCTCTTGGGATAACTTATTTAACCCACATGTTATTTTGCCCTCTAACCCCTGTCTCTGTGTGTGAGGTAGTAGGAATTGAACCAAGGGCCTTGTGGACATTAGACAAGACCACTGATTCTAAACCTTACACATCCCATATGTCTTAATACATTGTATAGGTCATATTTGTATTATTATCCAATTTTTACTCCATAAATACATAAGTTCTCAATGAAGAAAAATTATGTATAATCTCAATGTTTTAGAGACAGGATCTCATTATGTAGCCCTTGCTGGCCTGAAACTATGTAGAGCAGGCTGGCCTTGGGCTCATATTCTTCTGCCTGCCTCTGCCTCCTGAGTTCTGGGATTAAAGTTCTGGGATTAAAAGGCATGAAACACCTTCCCTAATTTTCTTGGAGTTGTTGTGTCAGCATATTAATGCATGGATTTCTGCATTTTCTTCCAACAGTCTAGTCCTTTGAGTGGGATTATTGTGTGAATAATTTTTATCACTTTAAATTATTTGTATGTGGCCGGGCGGTGGTGGCGCACGCCTTTAATCCCAGCACTTGGGAAGCAGAGGCAGGTGGATTTCTGAGTTCGAGGCCAGCCTGGTCTACAGAGTGAGTTCCAGGACAGCCAGGGCTACACAGAGAAACCCTGTCTCGAAAAACCAAAAAAAAAAAAAAAAAAAAGTATTTGTATGTGTATGTGTTGGAGGGGCAGATGGATATGTGCCCATGAGACATTGGTACAGGTGCTGACAGAGGCCAGATGTGTAGGATTCCTCCTGGAGCTGGTGTTTTAGGTCGTCGAGAGCTGCCCAACCCAAAGTCTATTTTAATTGAACATATTTTGGCAAAACTTTCATGTCTAATATTTGGTCAGAATTCAACACTGAAATCCAATCATAGACAGAGGGAGGGGGTCACTGAGAACTGAAATCCAATCATAGACAGAGGGAGGGGTCACTGAGAACTGAAATCCAATCATAGACAGAGGGAGGGGTCACTGAGAACTGAAATCCAATCATAGACAGAGGGAGGGGTCACTGACAACAAATAGCTTCTCTATTGACTCGTCAGCATTTACAAAGGACTGAAAAGAACAAACATAACAAAAGCAGGGGCCATTTAAAATATGACTTGCATACCGCAATCTGGGGTTGTCTTCTTGCTCATTTCTCACTCTATGGTTTAGTGTCTAGCCACTCAGAAGTGTAAGTCACTGTACACATGCATTACTGATGGACGTGCTGAGTCGCCGATCGGCCACAAGGGTCCCTTGCCTGCCTTTTCAGGAACTTTTCCTTACTACCTTGAAATTGCTGTCTGCCTGAACCCCTGATATAGCAGTCCTCAGTACACAATTCTCAGGAAAGATGAGGTAGGTTAATAAATTCACACCCTTGCTAGAGAAGGTGATACAAAATCAGGAGGCTGATGAGTATATCGTCAACCTGGGTTCCATAGTGAGACCCCATTTCAACCCCACTTTCACCTCCTCGATTTAACTAATATCCTTTCTTGACGCCCTCTAATAACCAAGTAGGTGAAATCAGCGATCACTAAATCTCTATTCTCTGCATTTTCCAGCATCCCTTGTAGAAAGATTCTTGTTATGTGACAAGCCTGGGCCATGATTGTGTGTGTGAGTCTGAGAGTCGTCTGTGTTACTCCAGAGCCAGGCTGCTGCTGGACCCATGAGTGGTGGCCCAGACCTCTCATTCCAGCACTGAGGAGGCTGAAGCTAGACGATCATCAGCGAGAGTTCACCACCGGCCAGGATTACCCAGCTACATAGCTAGAGTTCTTCTGGGCTGGTGGCAGGAGGCTTCCGCGTCTCCTTCCCTGGGGTGCCTCCTGCATCTTCTCCCTGACTTCCTAAGGCCAGGAGTTCAAGCTGCCCCCAAACTTTCTTCATTTGTTATTATAATCCAGCAGTAATTTATTCATGGTCTCTATGTTAAAAATACATATTCATCCAGGTGTAGTGGCATATGTCTTTAGTCCTAGCACCTGGGAGGCAGATCTTTATGAGTTCAAAGCCACGCTAGTCTACATAGTGACTTACATGCTAGCTACAAAAAAACTCCTGGAAAAATATGCATTCAACATTGCAGGTTATCAAGCAGTTGGTTCTAACTAGCTTAGTGGCAGCATTAATATAATGCCCATGAGATTGTTCTCTTATTTCCAACAAAAATTTCAAACCCAGAATGGAAGTGTCACTCAGCAGTAGAGTGCTTGCCTAGCCTGCGGGTCTTCGCTCAAGTCCCCAGCACCAAATACAAATGCAATAATGATAGAAAAAGTCCCACTAGGCCTTCTGATTCACCACAGTGACCCAAGGCATCTCGGAGCAGAGTTTAGAACCACAGGCTTGCTTTTCTTTAGTGTTTGCAGGATTTGAGGAGCCCTATCTCTTCAGAAGTTCGCCCATCTCTAAGTGTTCATGAATCTGTCCTGTGTAGAGAGATCAGACTACTCACAAGGGATAAAAAAAGTAGTGAAGCACTTCACCACGCTGGTGCACATGGCCCCTGTTCTGTGTGCTTCACACTTCACTAGATAGAGGTACATACAGGTACAGAGGAACCTCGGCAGACTAGAATGAAGAGGGCAGCATGCTTACTCTCCGGTCACCCCCAGCCTCTGCTTGCTTGGCTTGTAGGAGTCGGTGGCCTTGTGGTTCTCCTGCCACTTTGGTGGAGAATACTGCTACTTCTTCACTAGTCAGTCCACACTGATGGAGCCTTTTTGATTTTTTAATTTGAAACAGGGTTTTGTAGCCCAGGCTGGCCTTGAAATGTAGCTCAGGATGGCCTTGAACTCCCAAAATTCAGGGGGCCAAATCTTCCTGGCTGTTGAGATTACAGATAGGTACCCTTGTGCATGGCCGTACAATGGAGATTTGGGAAAAAATTAATTAAATTTCTTTGACATTTTCATACATGTATACAATGCATTCTGATTAATCACCCTGCCACCCTGTCCTGTCTCCCTCCCATCCTTGTCAAGCCCTCTCCTTCCTACAGCCAGTTATTCGCCTGGTGGCAGTGACCCAATCAATTCTCAGTGCCTACTGTCTCAGCTGGGTGGAAGCAGAGCCTCCCTTCCCTGTCTGTCCTAGCCACTGGTCTATTGCTGTGAAGAGACACCATGACCAAGGCCACGCTTATAAAAGAAAGCATTTGGGGGGGGGTGCCTACAGTCTCAGAGGCTTACTTCATTGTCATCGTGGCAGTGAGCCTGGTGGCAGGCAAGTGTGGTGCAGGAGAAGTAGAGGCCAAAGGAGGGAGTGTGACTCGGGCCTGGTTTGAACTTTTGAAACCTCAAAGGTCACACCCCCAGTGACACTTCCTCCAATAAGACCACACCTCCTAATTCTTCTAATCCTATCGGACTTCCCACTCCCTGATGACTAAACATTCAAATATATGAACATCTGGGGGCTGTTGTCACTCAAACTACCATGTCATCGATATGTGCACGCATGCCTGTTGCAGATCAAGCGTGGAGGTCAGAAGACAACTTGCATGAGTTGGTTCTCTTTTTCCATCACGTGGTCCTGTAGATTGCCAGGCTGTCATAGTACATAGAGCTATGAATTTCACTCTTAGGACCTCTTTCAATGTGATTCAGAGGTTATAATACATTGATTTTTATTTATTATAAAATATTAAAATATATGTATTTCTATATTAGTCAGTGATCCATTCATCTTTCAGTAGCATGTTGTTAAGCATGAGTTCATGTGTTTCCTAATGATCCATTTGCTGCTGCTTTTGAGCTTCATTCCATTATGATCACATAGGACATAAGGAGTTGCTTGTTTCAGTTTTCCTATTTGTTGAAACTTGATTTGTATCTTGATATGTGGTTTGTTTTAGAGAATCTTCCATGGACTGCTGGAAAAAAAAATGTATTCTGTGGTGCTGAGGTGAAATATGTTATAGACATCTGTTAGTTCCTTCTCAGTTATGACATCACTCAATCTGTTGTTTGCTTATTTATTTTTTGCTAGGACGACATCAGTTGCTGAGAGTGGCATAGTAAAATAACTCACAATTGCTGAGTTGTTGATCAATCTGTGGCTTAAAGCCTAATAATATTTGCTTTACAAAATTGGGTCAGGCAAGCTGGCACACTTACTTAATCTCAGCACTTGGGAGGCAGAAGCAGTCAGATCTTTGTGAGTTCGAGGCCAGTTTGGTCTACAAAGTGAGCTTCAGGACAGCCAAGCCCGTACAGAGAAACCTTGTCTCAAAAAAACAAAAATAAAACCACCAAACCACCACTACCACCAACAACAAAACTAAACACACACACGTGTGTGTCTTTGCCTCATATACTTCTCAACATAATTTCTTTGTTTTATATATTTCTTATTTTAACTATAAATTGGAATGGGAATTCTTTTCTAGCCTTGTTTATTTGGTGTTCAATGTGCCTCTTGTGCCTCTAAAAATTATTCTTTCTTTAGTTGTGGGAGCTTTCTTCTATGATTTTATTGATAATATGTTCTGTGTCTTTGACTAGGACTTATTCTCCTTCTACACCCATAATTCATAGATTTGGACTTTTTATGATGTCCATAAGTTTCTGCATTTTCTGTTCATGTGTTTTCAAAACTTCATCCTTCCCTTTGTTTGGATGACCTGATTTCTCTGTCTTGTTGTCAGGCCCTGACAGGCTGTCTTCTCTGTGATCTAGTCTTGGCAAGGCTCTCTGTTGAGATTTTTTTGAGGTTATTTATTTATTTATTTATTTATTTTTATGTGTATGAGTAAAATTGCCTGTATATGTATATATATGTATAGAACATGCATGCAGTGTCTATGGAGGCCAGGAGAGGGTGCCAGATCCCTGGAAACTGGAGTTACAAATGTCTGTGAGCCATGTAGAGTTGTGAATTGGAACCTGGGCTTCTGTAAGAGTAGATTCATGTGTTTGAATGCTTGGCCATAGGGAGTGGCAATATTAGGAGGTGTGGCCTTATTGGAGTAGGTGTGGCCTTGTTGGAGGAAGTGTGTCACTGTGAGGGTGGGCTTTGAGGTCTCCCATGCTCAAGCTCTGTCCAGTATGGATTCCAGTCTCCTTCTGACTGCCTTCAGATCAAGATATAGAACCCTCAACTGCTCTATTACCATGTCTGCCTGAAAGCTGCCATACTTCCCACCATGATGATAGTGGCCTAAACCTCTGAAACTGTAAGCCAGACCCAATTAATAGTAGCTTTTAAAACAGATGCCTTAGTTATAGTGTCATTTCATAGCAATGGAAATACTGAGACAGAAGTTGGTACCAGGGACTGGGGTTATTGCTGTGATAGGCCTGACCACACTTTTGTTGAGAGGAATGTGGATTTTAGAACTTTGGATTAGAAAAGCAGTGGAATGCTTTAAGGGGTGCTTAATGGACCATCCTAGTGGAAGACGTGGAAACATGGAAGACAATGGTACTTAGGGTGATTTGAATTGTGGGGGCCTAGCTCAAGAGCATTCAGAGGAGGAGAATTTTAGTATGTTGTCTAGAGATAATTCCTGTGATATTTTGGTGAAGAATGTGACTGCTTTTTGCCCTTGTTTAAAGAGTCTGCCTGGGGGCTGGAGAGATGGCTCAGTGGTTAAAAGCACTGACTGCTCTTCCAGAGGTCCTGAGTTCAAATCCCAGCAACCACATGGTGGCTCACAACCATCTGTAATGAGATTTGATGCCCTCTTCTGGTGTGTCTGAAGACAGCGACAGTGTACTCATAAATAAAATAAATAAATCTTTAAAAAAAAAAAAGAGTCTGCCTGAGGCTAAAGTTATGAGATTTAGATTAATTGCATTGACAAGGGAAATCTCAAAACAGCCTAGCATAGTCTCTTGTCCTGTGGTACACTCTTATGAAGAGAATTTTGATGAAACACAGCACGCTGAGAAAGGAAAAATACAAAATATATCATTCAAGGGTTAAAAGGGCACAAGAAAGTGGAATGACACTAAACCCTGTGTCCAAGGAGATAAACAAATTAAAGATATTAAGTGGAATTAAGGGAGTGGTAACCTCGAGCAAGATTCTACCTAGCTAATCTTGTTAAAAGGATATTCTCCAAGGGACATTGCCACATATTCTAAATTTACAATGCATTTGCAGTTGTATGAGGGATAGCTCTATCATGGTAGGTGTTATTAGGACCTGGTTATTGTTTTTATTTGTACATAAAAGAGATATATTTGTGTGTCACGTTGACAAAGAGTGGTCTGTGATGGCTATTCTCAGTTGTCAACTTAACTATATCTGAAAAGAACTACAGTCCAGAAGTGGAGGGGACACTTGATTCAGATCTTGGGATGGAAGACACAGGCTTTTGATCTGAATCTGGAGGTGGGTTGAAACATGCTTTTGATCTGGATCAAAACATGCCTGTAATCCAGAACCTGGGACATAGTGGTCATGATTATAAAGATCTATAATGAAAATAAATTAAAGAGAAGCTTATGTTTAGGTGAGGTGGCACACACCTTTAATTCTAACATTTAGGAGACAGAGACAGGTAGATCTTTGAGTTCAAGGCCAGCTTGGTCTACCAAGCAAGGTCCAGAACAACCAAGCTTGGGCAATGAAGGAAACCAGGGAAAACAGAAAGCTGGTGAAGATATAATTGAACAAGAAGGCCGTGGTCTAGCCCCAGCAAGTCACAGGACTTGGCAGCTTTGGTCATGTGGTTCTGGCTTTAGAATCAAGGATGGATTTTCCCTCTGTGACTAAGGAAAGCTGCTGAAGCCATGAATCTATCATGAGTATTCCTGCACGAAGTCCCAGAAAGGGCATGCCCGAGGCAGACAGGGCTGTAACTTGTGCTGGCAGCCAGACTTGGTAATATGTAAAAATTACCCAGGTGATACTAGTTTTGAAGGTATGAAGGGGTCATGGAGAGAAACTGAGGCTTGGCACTGTGAGAGGCCAAGAGAAGCCATTGGTGAAGGTGCAGTCTCATTTGTAGTTGATGGCCCAGGACTGAAGGAGTCATGCAAAGAAGTTGAGGCTTGGCACCATGACGAGAGCCTGTGATAAGCTATTGATGAAAGTGTTGCCCAGTTGTAGCAGAAGACACTATTGTTTTGGGATGGCCACCAAGAACAGACTCAGCAGAAGCTGTGCTCCAGAATCTGTGACGGTGAAGCCTGGATTGCCTTGGAAATGCCAAGAGATTAGAAATGACAGAGCCATGGGTACCTGTTGAAAGCTGGTGTGAGCAAAGCTGTGCACAGGGAGTGGAACCAGGCCAAGAGAGAGAAGTGTGTTGCAGTCAACAAAGATGAGAGGAGTTGGAGATCTGAAGACGGCTTTGACATCAGCCATGGAGAAGCAGAGTTTGGAGTCTCCCCAGCTGGTTTCCTGTCCTGCTTTGGTCCAGTATTTCCTCATTGTGCTCCCTTCCCTATGTTTTGGAATGCTAATGTATATCCTGTGTCATGATATGTTGGAAGCATATGATCAGCTTTTTATTTTGATATTATATTGGATTACAAGTAAAGGATTATAGGAATCTTAAAAGAGACTTTGAACTTGGGATTTTTAAACATTGTTGAGACTGTGTTAGATTATAGGGACTTTTGATGTTGGACTAAATGCATTTTGCATTGTGGTTACAAGCCTATGGGGTCCAAGAAGTGGAATGCAGTGGTTTGAATAGGTTTGGCCTCGTAGACTCATGTGTTTGAATGCTTGGCCAATAGGTAGTGGCACTATTAGGAGGAGTAGCCCTGTTAGAGTAGGTGTGGCCTTGTTGGAGGAAGTACATCACTGTGAGGGTGGCTTTCCTATGCTAAACTATGCCTAGTGTGAAACATTCAGTCTCCTCCTGGCTGCCTTTGGATCAAGACATAGAACTCTGGCACCTGTTCGAGCACCATATCTGCCTGCGTGCTGTCATGCTCCCGGCCATGACGATAATGGACTAAACCTCTGAAACTGTAAACCAGCCCCAATTAAATGTTTTCCTTTATAAGAGTTGCCTCGGCTGTGGTGTCTGTTCACAGCGATAGAAACCCTAAGATGAATGTCCATCATTTTTTGTTTCTTTATTGAATGTACTTTTCATGTCCTGAATTGTCTAGATTACTTCAGTCAGCCTTTTATATGTCCTGTACTTGATTCTGGAGTTTATTCCTGTCCTCCTCATTTGTTCGTCTGTTTGTAATCTCCTCCAAGAGTCCTACAGGTGTTCTCTGAGTATCTGTGTCTTGAGTTTTATCTAAGTTGATCTCTCTCTTTTCTCTCTATTTTGTTTTTATTTTATGTGTGTCAGTGTTTGGCCTGCATGTATGCCTGTGTATTACACACCTACAGTGCTACAGGAGATCAGACGAAGGCATTATATCTCCTGGAACCGGAGTTACAGACAGTTGTGAGCTATTACCTTTGTGCTAGGAACCAAACCTGGACTCTCTGGAAGAGCTGTACCCTGCTCCCTGTGCTTTTAAAGCAAGGTCTTTTGTATCCTAGGCTGGCCTTGAACTTGCTAAGTAGCCAAAAATGACTTGAACTTCCGATTCTTGCCTCTAACTGTCAAATCTGGGATTACAGACATGCACTACCACGTCAACTTCTTAGTGTCATAAATCAAACCTAGGGTTTCACACATGACAATCAAGCACTCTACTACTGAGCTACATACTCAGCCCTGGAAAATACTTTAAAAAATATTTATTTTTATTTTAATTCTCTGTATCTGTAGGGAGCACTGTGAGTATGTGCACATGAGTATAGCTGCCCTTGGAGGGCAGGAGAATGTCAGATGCCTGGGAGCTGGAGTTACAGACAGTTGTGAGCTGCCCAACATCAGTATCGGCAAGAACAGCACATCCTCCGATCTGCTGAACCATCTCCCCAGACCCCAGAAGGGCAAACTCTTGATCACAGAATCTTTCAGAGACTAACACTACTTCAGGAAAAGTCAGTTATAGATTCCACACTTCTCTTCTTGCTTCAGCAAAGCTTGGCTTTTCCACTTTTGTGGAAAGACAGCTGAGGGCTTCTTGCATGTCTCTCCTTCTCTCCCTTCTCCAAACCCAAGTCCTGAGGAGCCATTTTCACTTTAGGTCTGAGATGAAGGACTTTATCATGGCTTTGCTTGTCAGACTTCTCATTCCTTTCTATATCTCTTCTCTTTTTCATCCATGTAATTATATATATATATATATATATATATATATATATATATATCTAATCATACATCATACACACACACACACACAGTGGTACGGTGGTTTGAATAAGTATGGCCCACCATAGATTCATGTGTTTGAATGCTTGGCCCACAGGGAGTGGCACTATTCAGAGGTGTGGCTTTGTTGGAGTAGGTGTGCTCTTGTTGGAAGAAGTCTGTCACTGTGGAGACAGGCTTTGACTTCATATATGCTCAAGCTGTACCCAGTGTGGAACACAATCCCCTTCTGCTGCCTGAAGATCAAGGTGTAGAACTCTTAGCTCCTTCTCCAGAACCACGTCTGCCTGGATGCCACCATGCTTTCTGACATGATCATAAATGGACTGAACCTCTGAACCTGTAAGCCAGCCCCAAATAAACGTTGTCCTTTATCAGAGTTTCACTGGTCACTTGAGAGGCTGAGGTATCATTGTGAGGCTGCTGTATAGCAACAGGCTGTCTCCAAAAAAGACTACAATCCCCAGTCTCCATTGCAGATGTATCTTATGGCCAAGAGGATGTAAGCAGAAACTTGAGGTAGCATCTGGCATCCTTAGGCAACACGAGTGGGTGCTCTTTTCCATTCCTGCCCCAGTGATCATCTGAACATAGGTGTGGCTATATCTGGTGTTAGGAACGATACAGGAGTGAGTTGACAGAGCTCCAGGGAGCAGGGCCACGATCTCCCAGTCTCTTACTTGGTCATACTTCATCTATATAACTGGGAAATAAAACTCTGTCTTAAGGAGCCAGTGCTATTTTGGGCTCTCTGTCCCACAAAGCTGAATGTGATCTTCATTATTATGTCCAATTAAATTCCATCTTGATGAATTTAAACCATCACTTTGTGCCTGTGGGTCCTGATGTCATCATTCAACATCTCTCCTCTCCCATCCAGTGCTCTGTAATTTGTTAATAAAATCAGTGTGTTGTCTGTGTTTCCATCCAAGCCATGGATAGAAATAGGGTCTGAAAGGCCCCACACAGCAGCCCTCAAGCCTTCTCCAGAGAGCACTCACTCATGCAGTAGGATCTATCCACTATGGTTTGGGACCCAGCAGGGTTGTTGTGCAGAGCTAAAGACTATTTGCTAGAGACCAGTGGGTCTCAAGTTTTACTACTTTACTCTTGGGGCCACCCAGAAGGCTTGTTCCCTTGCATTGCTGGGCCCCATCTCCAGGATGTCAGACTTAGCATGTGTGGGTGGGGCCCAAGTATATGCATTTCTAGCAAGTCTCAGTGAGGTGCTGCTGCCCACTAGCCGAGGCCCACACTTAGAGTAGCATTTTACTGGAAGGAGAATGAAGCAGGAGAAAGGATACATAAACACAATAACACAGTTGGTAAAGTGCTTGACGTGCAAGATTGTGTTTGAGCCCCCAGAGCCCATGTCAAAAGCAGGTTGACAGTGTGTACCTGTAATCCCAGTGTTAGAGAGGCAGAGATAAGAACGTCCTTAGGGCAGGTTCACCAGTCAGTCTAGCCAATTCTAGGGGAAGTCTAGGTGCACAAAGAGACCCTGCCTCAAAATAAACCACAATAGTGTAGAGTGCTTGCCAAGGTGGACTCTTTCCCTCTAAGCAGTAGCTGTAGAAGGCAGGTGCTTCAAGAGCCAAAAGTGGATATTCTGCAGAGCATCTGAGGAGGGCGGGGCTCTATAGGTACCACAGCATGGTGGCTTTCAGGAAGGGGACCAGCAGAGGTTGTGTCATTTGATCTGAGGAGAAGGCAGAAGCTCCTGTCCAGTGGCTCCTGGCTTCTTAGAGAAGAATATGCAAGAAATTACAAGAAGTGCTTACTGTCAGCTGTGAGAGAAGCATGGGGATGAGGAAGAGCGGCAAGCACAGCTGGGGAAGGCCTTCAGCGGTCAGCACACTAACCCCGGTATCAGCACGGCATAGAGAACGTCTGAACACCTGGAGGAGATCAGGGTCCATTTGAACGTCCACCAGGGCAAACTGTTGTGGAGTGCCTTGCTAACGTACACTACATAAGTGTGTGGGTTTCAATGTCTGGCTTAAACTGTTCCCAAGAACAAAACACATCATCAGTTTCTCTCTCTCTCTCTATCTCTCTCTCTCTCTCTCTCTCTCTCTCTCTCTCTCTCTCTCTCTCTCTCTCTCTCTCTCATTTCATCCCTGTCTCTGCAGCAGAAAGCATGGCAGTCTTGCCTGTCCCGATGCTTCTGTACCATCTCCTGTGGATCTGAGAGATCTCCCTTTTTAACTTACCCCCACACTCATTGCCTTAATCCAGTCCCCAGCCCCAGAAGGCTCCCACTGCCAACCCAAGGGCTGCTTCTCCCAAGACAACAAGTAGGCTGAAGGCAGAGCCACACCTCCCCTGAGATCCAATCCACCAGTCTCATCCTAGCTCTGTATCAGGAAACCTGCTGTGTCTCCCTTTCCTCTCTGACCTCATCCCCAATGGATCACAAAGAATTTCTCCTCCAGCCTTCTTTCCCTCATTCCAGTATTGAAGCCTCCAACACCAGCAGGCATCTCCCTGTGAACCCAGTAGCTGAGCAGGCCAGGAAAACATGCAGCACAGCTATCACAATCTCTGAAAATCCAGAGAGGAAACGGAAACCAGGCAACAAAACATCACCCAATAATGACAAATCAAGAGATCAGCACCCAGACCTGTAATCATCACAAACTCAGATGCCGAGACACTAACATAAAAACACAATCAATAACAGCCAAGGCAGTGTGTCCCCACAAGGGCCAAGCTATCGTACCACAGCAGACCATGAATATTCCAAGACAGCTGAAAAACAAGAAAGAGATCCTAGAACCAACTGTATGAAGATGAGAGAAGTCTTTAAAGAGGAAATGAATACATCTCTTAGAAATCCAGGGAAACACAAACCATGCAAGGAAATGAATAAAACTATTCAAGATCTAAAAATGGAAATAGAATCAATAAGGAAAACTCAAAATAAGGTAATTCTGGAAATGAAAGATTTAGGATCCAAACAGGAACTAGAGAGGTGAGCTTCATCAACAGAATACAAGGGATAGAAGAGAGAATCTCAGGTGTTAAAAATACAATACGAGAAATGAGACTTCAGTCAAAGAAAATGTGAAATACAAAAGATTTCTGACACAAAACATCCAGGAAATCTGGGACACTATGAAAAGACCAAACCTAAGAATAATAGGAGTAGGCCGGGCGGTGGTGGCGCACGCCTTTAATCCCAGCACTTGGGAGGCAGAGGCAGGTGGATTTCTGAGTTCGAGGCCAGCCTGGTCTACAGAGTGAGTTCCAGGACAGCCAGGGCTACACAGAGAAACCCTGTCTCGAAAAACCAAAAAAAAAAAAAAAAAAAAAAAAAAAAAAAAAAAAAAAAAAAAAAAGAATAATAGGAGTAGAGGAAGGAGAAGAATCCCAGCTCAAAGGCCCAGAAAATATTTTCAATGAAATTATAACAGAAACATTTTCTAACCTGAAGAAGGAGATGCCATGTGGTGGTTTGAATGAAAATGGCCCCCATAGGCCCACAGGGAGTGGCACTATTAGGAAGTGTGGCCTTGCTGCACTGGGGAGGGACTTCAGGTTTCAGAAGCTCAGCCTAGGCCCAGTGTTGTTCTTGCTTCCTGCCTCTTACCAATCTGGATGTAGAACTCTCAGCTTCCTCTCCAGCACCATATCCGACTGTGTGCTGCCCTGCTTCCCGCCATGATGATGGACTAAACTTCTGAACAGTAAGCCAGCCCCAGCTAAATGCTTTCCTCTGTAAGAGATACTGTGGTCATGATGTCTCTTCACAGCAATAGAAACCCTAAAACAGCACATAAAAATCAAAATACTAAATATACAGAACAAAGAAAGAGTATTAAAAGCTGCAAGAGACAAAACTAACATATAAAAGCAGTCCTGTTATAATTACGACTGATTTCTCAGTGGAGATTCTAAAAGCAAGAAGATTCTGGACATATGAGCTGCAGGCTCTAAGAGACCACAGATTCCCACCCAGAGTACTGCAATCAACAAAACTTTTAAATCACTATAGATAGAGAAAATAATATAATCCATGATAAAGCCAGATTTGAGTAATATCTATCTACAAATCCAGCCCCACAGAAGGTGCTAGAAGGAAAACTCCAACCTATGAAGGTTAACTATACTCTTGAAAACACAGGAAATAAATAATGTTACACCAGCAAAATCAACTGAAGGGAAGCACACACACAACCACCAATAGTAGCAACAACAGAATAACAGGAATCAATAGACATTGGTCATTGATATCTCTCAATATCAATTGTCTCAATTCTGCAATAAAATGACAAACTAAGAGAATGGATGTGAAAATAGGATCTATCCTTTTGCTGCATTCAGAAACACACCTCAACATCAAGGTCAGATGTTATCTCTGGGTTAGAAAAATATATTCCAAACAAATGAACCTAAGAAGCAAGCTTGTGTAGCCATTTTAATATCTAACAAAATAAACTCCAATCCAAAAACTAACCAGGAGAGATAGGGAAGGACACTTCATATTCACCAAAGGAAAAATCCACCAAGATAACATTTCAATTCTTAACATCTATGTCCCAAACATATGGGCACCCAAGTTTGCAAAAGAAACACTACCCTACAGCTTAAATCACACTGATCCTCATACACTGATAGTGGAAGGCATTAACACCCCACTCTCACAAATGGACAGGTCATCCAGACAAAAACTAAACAGAGAAATGCTGGAGCTAACGTGCATTATAAACCAAATGCACCTAACAGATATTTATAGAACATCACACACACACACACACACACACACACACACACACACACACACACACGATACCTTCACAGCACTCCATGGAACTTTCTCCAAAATTGACCACATACTTTGGCACAGTCTCAATAGACACAGGGAAATTGAAATAACCCTTGCATCCTATCAGCCCACCACAGATCAAAGCTGGAAATCAGTAACAGCAGAAACAACAGAAAGCTTAGAAAGTTACAGAAACAGAACAACAACAAAAAGGGTCAAGACAGAAATTAAGAAAGAAATTAAAGACTTTCTAGATAGAATTCAGTGAAAATGAGTACAAATCATATTTAAACTTAAGGGACACAATGAAAGTGGTTCAAAGAGGCAAGGTCACAGCACTAAGTGACTTCATAAAGAAACTGGAGAGAGTACACGCTAGTAACTAGCACACCTGAAAGCTCTAGAACAAAAAGAAGTAATCACACCCAAGAAGATTAGATGGCAAGAAATAATCAAACCGAGGGTGAAATCAGTAAAATAGAAACAATGAGAAGAATATGAAGAATCAATAAAACAGAAAGTTGGTTATTTGAGAAAATCAGTAAGATAGACAAACCCTTATCCAAACCAAATAAAAGACAGAGAGAGAGAGAAATCCAAATTAACAAAACCAGAAATGAAAAGGGGACATAACAACAGACACCAAGGAAATCCAAAGAATTGTAAGGACATAGTTTTAAAAACCTGTACTCCAACAAATTGGGAAACCTAAAAGAAATGGATAATTTCTTGATAGATAACAACTACCAAGGTTAAGATCATATAAGCAATTTAAATAGACCTGTAATCCCGAGGGCAATGATTCTCAACCTGGGGTTCGTGACCCTTTTCACAAGGGTCATCTAAGACCATCATAAAACACAGATATTTGCATTACAATTCATAACAGTAGCAAAATTACAGTTATGAAGTAATAACATAAAAATAATGTTATGGTGGGGGACACCACAACATGAGAAACTATATTAAAGGGCCACAGCATTAGGGAAGTTGAGAACCACTTCTATTTCTAGCGAAATAGAAGCAGTCATTGAAAAAAAACCCAATCAAAAGAGCCCATCCACATGGTTTTAGTCAGAATACTACCAGACTCTCAAAGAAGAGATAGTGCCAGTACTCCACAAATTACCCCACAAAATCGATAGAAGGAACATTGTCCAATTCATATTATTATGCTGCTACAGTTACCCTGATACCCAAACTACATAAAGACCCAACACAGAAAGAGAACTCTAGTCCAATTTCCTTATGAACATGGATGCAAAAATACTCAAACACTCGCAATCTGAATCCAAGAACACATCCAAAAGATCGTCTGCCGTGATCAGATAGGCTTCATCCCAGAGATACAGGGCTGATTCAACACACCAAAACTAATAAATGCAATCCACCACACGCGCTACCTAGCTTCGGCTCATCATTGTCATTCTGAGTGACAACAGTAGGCAGAGGGGTGTGGACTAGTGTCATATACGCACATGGCCCCGAATTCTGATGGAGGCCAGACTTGGGTATTTGGTCTCTGGCATCGCTTGAAACCCTTAGTGATTTTTGGACAAAAGTCTCCTCATGCACACGCACACTCACAGAGTAGCAGGTACTGAGTTTTATTCAGTCAGTCCACAAATGATGTGGAGAATTCTGGTTTTCTTCTGCGTGCCCTGACAAGAGACAGCTTTCTTCCTCCTCTTCCTTCTTTTTCTCTTTCCTACCCCCCCCCAACCAGCTTCAGCTAAACTTGCGCAAGACAATGCTTTCTCTGTCACATTTTTTAAATGTTATACTCTATCATAGGTGACCTTTTTTTTTTTTAAAGACCTGTTCAAAGAAAGTATTTCTCCCCTCACAGAGTGCAAACGGAGGAATAGTGCTGGGGAGCCAGCGTGGCTGAGCGGGGGCTTTCAGTGCAGCCAGGGAGGTCACCTCTGTGAAGACCAAGGGACTAATTGCCAGGTGAGAGAAGCTGTAATAACAGGCACTTAGCTGACACAGAGCAGAGTGACATTGCAGGGTGCCTGGTGGCCAGGGCAGGGCTGCCTGAGCCGGTGGCTGGGCGGTGTCTGCGAGGAGGAATCTTTCTCAAGCTTTTCATTCTCTCTGAGCTGTCCCTTCCTCCCTCCTGGGTGTTAAAATCATGCCTCTTACACAAGGTGAGTTAATGAGATGCCGGCTGGTGGCTCAGGCCTGAGATGCCATTCCTGAGACGGAGACGGAGTTCCTCCTGTAAGTTAGTTCCAGGCTAACCTAGACTACTAGATCCGGATTCAGACAAAACCAGCAAAAAGTCTTACTTAGTACACACTTGTGCTTTGTACACACATTTTAACTGTGGAAGGCAGGAGGCACAGACCGGTGCTCGGAGCATGAGACAGACCTGGCACAAGCTTGCCAAAGTCACCTTGGGAAGCTGGCTGAGCTTAGCTGTGTCACCATGTCTGTCACTTAGTCACTATGACTGCACCCTGCAAGGGGGAAGAAGTGTCCCCAGGGACCAGGAGGACATGCCTGGGGAGGGTGTGGCCTGCTCGGGGAGGAAAGCTCCACTCCCTCACCCACCGGGGATAGAAGTAGCTTGTCAGCCACCTCAGTGCACAGAGGCAGTCCACAGTGGGGAGGCACTGCGTCCTAGGCAGGAAGAGTCGGCCTGCTGAGAACGTCCTTTTTTACTTCCCAGTCTCTGAGCACAATGTCAATGCTGTGTATAGGGACGAGTCCCTGAACCGGAAGTGGGACTGGAGACAGGTCCCGTCCATGTAAAGGATGCTCGCTCGCTTCCCTGTGTATCCAACGTCCCCATTCACAGGACATAAGAAAGACAGGGTTCAGAACCACCCTGTGAAGCTCTGGGTAGAGCATCTTGCCCTTCTTAGGGAGAAAAAAAACAAGTGTCCTGTAAATTCAAACCGTGACCTGGCTGGAAAGGATGCCTTTAAAGCTTAGAAAACCTGGCAACATGCGCTTGGCTCACCAGTTACAGCAAACCAAGTGATGAATGACTTCTAGGTGAGAGGCCAAGAGGCGCAAGCAAGTTTCCAAGCGGCTGCCAGTGTGTCCAGAGCAGTGGTTCTCAATTCTCAAGCTTCCAGGCACCGCGGTCCCTCAATCCAGCTCCTCGTGGTGTGCTGCCCCCAACCATAAAATCATTTCGTTGCTACTACATTACTCTAATTTTGATAGTTATGAATCATAATGTAAATATATGATATACAGCATATTTGATATGACCCCAAAAAAGATCTCCCACAGGCTGAGAACTGCTGGTCTAGAAGCAAGGTCTGGAATCCAGACCTCAGGTTTCCTTCCCGCTAAAATGCCCTTATGTCATAAGTTGTTTCTTTAAAGTACTTGGCATTAATGTAACTAAAATTCAGAGAATAGTTAACTAGGAAATTATTTTAGCTTTTTAAAAAGCATTTCTTCTGTGTGGGGTGGGGTGGGGGAGGGAGAGTGTGTGCACATGTGAAAGTCAGAGGACAACTGTGGCTTGCCCCTCCTACCATGCTAGTCCTCCCTAGTCAGATGCAGGCCACCAGGCTCAGTGGCAAGCTCTTTACCTTCCGATCTATCTCATGGGCCCAGAGAAATGATTTTAAGTTGAATGTGCCTGTCCAGATGCTTGCAGGAGTAACTTTTATGCAATTTGAAAAAAAATCATTGGCTTATCTATGAAGTCAACTCATTTGCCTTGAAAGTGCTTCATGTATAAACTCCAGTGAGACCATTATTTAGAATATTATAGGAAAGGTGCAGTGTCATAATTTTATGTAAAAAGTAACCAGAAGTTACTGGATGCTGAATCTTTGATTTGAAAACTTATATGTAGGTTTATTTACTTCCAAAACACAAGACTTAATTTTGCAGTCTTAGTATGACAACTCTCTGCAGCCCTGGCTGTCTTGACACATGCTCTGTAGACCAGGCTAGTCTTGAACTCAGAGCTCTGCCTGCCTCTGCCTCCAGGGTGCTGGGATAAAAAGCGTCCCACGCAACCTGGCTGGTATGACAACCCTTATGCTTTACTTCTGTTGTATGTGTATACACAGACTTCATATGCAGATACCAGAGGGGGGGCTAAAAAAAAAAAGGTAGAATTCCCTAGCTTGGGAATTGTGAGCTGCTCAAAGTGGATGCCAAGGCCCTCTGGAAGAGTAGGACATGTTCTTAACCTCCAAGTCACCTGTCCAGTTCCCAGCTCGTATTTTAAAAATATATACATTAGGCCTGAGGATATACCTCATCCGGTAGAGTGCTTACCTAGCACCTATGAAGCCCTGGATCCAATCCCCAGAGTCGTAGAAAGCACGGTGGTACATACCTGTAACGGCAGCATTCTGGAGGTGAAGGACAGGGAGTCAGGAGTTCAAAGTTGTCCTTAGTTCTGCAGAGAGAGACCAGCCTGAGATAACTGAACCTCGTCAAAAAAAAAAAAAAAAAAAAAGAGGAAAAAAGAAAAAAAAATTAGCAGAAAATATAATTGAGTAGTCCACCAGAGGGCAGTATTTGACAAAGGTTTGGTAACACACATCACTCACAGAAATTATATATGCTTCATTTATTGTATCAACAATGCGGTTAGTGGGGAGAGTTTCCTTCCATCCATACAGTTTCCAAGAGGAAACCTGGGCAGGCCTTGTTCCTGCAGGGTATAAATAGTTCTTCAAGCGGTGCATCTTGAAATGAAAAACCATGTTTGTTTTATAGTTTTTAAGATAAAATAAGCAAGCGAAGGAACTCAGAGTTATTACACGGCACTTTATAGCCTGGATTGAGCCTGTTGGCTCACCAAAAAAGAGCTCAGTTGTTCTCATTCAATCTCCAAAGCTCTGTTTGCCCTTCCTGGGAAACATCCCAATTTGGCTGCATTCCATATGCTAGAAAAAGATCAGAGCCAGAGCCAATTGTGGGTTTGAGTGAGGCAGAGAGGGGTTTCAGTTCTCCAGGGGCCAGGAATATCACTGCCACACCCACAGGGCAGTCCTGATTGGAAGTGGCAGGACCATAGGCCCAGATCCTCAATAAGTAAACATTAGCTTCTTTTATCCACAGGCCAAGTAGCTACTTCCTGGTGGTGGGGCTTAACTTTTCTTTCTTGTATTTACAATTAGAAAAAAAAAAAGCAGCACGTGCTTGTGGTAAACAAACTACAAGCTGGCATGTGGTGAACACACTTGGCTCTGCTTCCAGGTGTAGACAGCAGCCAAGACTTCTTGTATGCTATTCAGAAATCAGGCAGAAACCTGACCTACAGACACATGTCTATCCTTGGTAGATATTCACATAGATGGACATTTGTGTATATATACTTTGCGCTCTCTCTCTCTCTCTCTCTGCTGCACGCGCGTGCTCTCTCTCTCTCTGTATGTGTGTGTATATGTATGTGTGTGCACGTGTGTGTATGTGTGTGTACATGTGTTTGTGTGTGTACATGTGTGTGTATGCATGTGTACATGTGTGTGTACATGTGTGTATGTGTGTACATGTGTTTGTGTGTGTACATGTGTGTGTATGTATGTGTACATGTGTGTGTACATGTGTGTGTACATGTGTGTACATGTGTGTGTACATGTATGTATGTGTGCATGTGTGTACATGTGTGTATGTGTGTGTACATGTGTGTGCATGTATGTGTGTATGTGTGTACATGTGTGTATATGTATGTGTGTATGTGTGTGTACATATATGTGTACATGTGTGTATGCGTGTGTACATGTGTGTGTACACATATATGTGTGATATCACATCCTGGGAATCTTTCTGTCTCACTGCTTAGCTTTTCCCATTTGATTTTCTCAGAGAAGCATGGCTTCATTCCAGGAACTGTAACTGAGGTTTCCTTTCCCAGCTGCTCCCCAGAGTCAAGGAGAGGACTGTTGTCACATGGATTTAATAACCATTCTATGGGTGTTAGGCTGCTCTGACACAAAGCAAGGAAGAAAAGGGGATGTTATTGTGTTGTAGAATATTTTCTTTTTTTTAGATTTATTTTTATTTATTATGTATATAGTATTCTGCCTGCATGTATGCCTGAAGGCCAGAAGAGGGCACCAGACCTCATTACAGATGGTTGTGAGCCACCACGTGGTTGCTGGGACTTGAACTCAGGACCTCTGGAAGAGCAGACAGTGCTCTTAACCTCTGAGCCATATCCCCAGACCCCGAGTTGTAGAATATTTATTTAGATGCCTGTCTGTCTGCCTGTCTGTCTGCCTGCCTATCTATCTATCTTTCTATCTGTCTATGTATTTTGCTGCAGAGAACTGAGAACTGGAAAGAACATACTGGATTTCAGCTAATGTTTTCTGAGCTTCAAATGCTTTCTTTGTTTTGGTTTGTAGGTTGTCCTGTGTTGCTTACTCTTGCTTGTTTTGCTTTGTTTTGAGACAGGGTCACTCCAAGTACTCCTGGGTATCTTAGAACTCATTGTGTAGACCAGGTTGGCCTTGAATTCAGAGAATTCCACCTGCTTCTTTCTGAGATTAAAGGTATGCCACAAGTGCCTGGCCTGATGGTTAATCTTGGTTGCCAGCTTGGTTGGACTAAAAGATGCCCTAGTAAAGCCCACTCTGGATGTGTCTGCTGTGGGGCCTGGCATGTGAGACAATACAAAAGTGGGGACAGTGTCACCTGACAGGCTACAGTCAGAGAATCTTCAAGTGACTCTCCTGTGACCTTATTCTGCTGTTGTCCCCACCTTATCACAGGCCAGGCAACAGTGGGACCCAGACTCAACCCTCTGAAATGACAAATGACATCTCTTCTGCTCAAAGTAGCTTTTCTCAAAGTTGTTTGTCACAGCTATGGCTCTCTAACTAAACGGCCCCTGCTCCTTTCACTGTCCTTCTGAAACCTTTGGACTGGTCAGTTCTTTATGATCTATTACAGACAACTGGCATCTCAGGGAAGACAGGAGATGAAGGCCTCCTTGGAGCAGAGGGGTTCATACGGGTCCAGTGCTTTCATACTGCCTGCCTCTGGTGGCTTCCCTTCATTTAAAAACATGCACAGTGTTTGGCTATGAGTTATCTGGCTGTGACATCTGTCACCTCATGTGTTGATGATAATATTTAAAACAGCATGCCCAATATGGCTTGTTCTTATGGGGCCTCCATGTTCCCGAATAGACAAGCCTTGAGGTCAAGAGCAGCAGCATGCTCTCACTGCTGCTCGACTCAGACTGGCCAGAAACACTGGCCCTGGCACCCATGAGATGCCAGCATGGGAGATGGCTCTGCCAATCCACCACACTGTCTCCACAAAGCTTAGCTGAACACCAGACAGTACCTGCCATCCACGCGGTACCCGGTAGACATGAGACTCTAAAGCTGAATCATTATCCAAAGGCTTTATATAATTAGATATGCTCAAGTAACAAGATACCCACACAATTGGAGTTGTTTCCCAATACCTAACCTTAGATAAAGTTTGTTACCCAGGACTGCTCTTGATGCATGCGTGATTCTCCATGGCTCCTTCATCTCTCCTTCTCCTCTAGCTCTACCTCTTCCTTCTCCTCTTCCTCTCCTTACTCCTTCCACATTAGCTCCCCCCAAATTACCAAGTTTATTGTAAAATGTAGCAGGGAAATATCCCACTACACTCACTGATCACAGGGTTGATTTGACTGATTTGGCAGGCTAGGCATGGGTCCAACCCTTCCCTCGTTGTTCCTTGTTCACGTCTTCTGAAGCTGTGTGCTTGGCAGCTTTCCCCAGCACAGCTCTGTTCTTCAGTCAAGGGTATATGAACAGCTGTGCTTGGACCTCTGTGCTGGTTAGTTATTGTTGACTAAACTGGGGAAAGGGTGTCTCAGTTGAGAAACTCTCCATCAGAGTAGCCAATCTGTGAAGCATTTTTATAATTTCTATTGATATGGGAGGGCCCAGCCCACTGTGGGTGGTGCCATCCCTAGGCAGGAAGGCCTGGGCTTTATTAAGAAATTTAGCTGAGCACACCCAGGAAGGCAAGCCAGTAATGAGCATTCCTTTGTGGCTTTTGCTTCTGTTTCTGCCTCCAGGCATCTGCCTTGAGTTTTGGCTTCCCTCATGAAAGACTATAAACTGTAAGCTGAAATACTCTCCCCACCCATGTGGGTTTGGTCAGTGTTTTATATCAGCAGCAGAAAAGCAAATAGAATAATCTCCAAACAAGCTTTCAACTGTGGATCAATATAGAAGAAATTGCACACAAAAATCTTATGGGAAAAAATTGTTGTATTTTTTACATTAGACCCTTTGGTTTAGCTTTTATAGCCTTGATTTGAGAAATCCTTTTGGTTCCTCAAAGATTCATGTATTTTATCACTTAGAAAGTTATGGAGCCTAGACCGTGATTCAATCAGTCAAACTCTCTGAGTCTTTGGATAGTTTCCATAGTAGGCTATTACCATTTCCTTCAGCGGGAAGGCAGTGCCTTAGGCTGGAACTAGATCACAGTAAACCCGCAATAGCCACTTCCTCCAGGTACTCATGTGTCAGCAAAGTCTGAATTCCCAGCATCCTCTGCTTTCCCTGCCTCTGTTTCTGCTCTTTGTTTTCCTCAGTGGCACTAGTGTCTGGAAACTCAGCCCAGTACAATCATGGTGTTTACACTGGCAATTGGAGGTGCACTGTCTAATTGTTGAGATATCCATCTGGCTCTGGAAAGACAGCTGGAATAGGACATGGTTGCTTCTCTGAGGCAGGCAGCTCGTGGTAAGTAGGCACTGTGGACCTGGGGGCAGCATGTGCTTCAGCAGGAGCCTTGATGGTGCTACAATGTCAAGAGAGACCCATCAGTTAATTCTAGGGGTTAATATGCAGTTTCTCAGAAGTGAGATCCAAGGGTTTTGTTTGTTTGTTTGTTTTGCTTTGCTTTTTAAGTTCTAGGCCTGTGGTTGGTTAGATACCATCATTAGACGGATGCTCCAGGCCTGAACAAACAATGATGAGCAATTATCTGGGCCTGCAAACCAGATGTGTGTAGAAGAGATTTGAGGCAAGCTGTGTTTAGACTCTGACAATTATCCAATTGTCATGCTCTGGAGTTGGGGGTAGAAACTGTGCAACGACCATGATAACAAGGCAGGCAGCGCTTGGGCAGTGAGAACGGGGTTGGCTACGTAGCTCTCATGGGTACCAACTCTAAGATGTACCAGGGACATGCTAGGAAAAGAGGAACAAAATAGGTTTCCTTCTCAAAGAAAACAAATGCAAGGATCTTGGGTTAATATACTAGCGTGTTTCTCTGGAAACCTGATAGAAATAGATGTGAGCTGTGTTACCAGGCAACAGGGCTTATGGAGAGGATGACCTATGACCTATGACTGTGTTACCAGGCAACAGGGCTTATGGAGAGAATGACCTATGACTGGCCGGCTTCATATGACTGAGGGGACCATGAAGGAACATAACTAATAGGATACCCCTTGAGCTTCCTTACTGAGTGACTTGTCACTGGACGCTTCCCTTGATGAGGCCAAGGAGGTCTGGCTGCGAGATCCTAGTGGCACAAGGGGCCTGGGAGTCTTCTGAATCTTCTGATGCTTCAGACCTCACCCTTGACCTTTGACTTGGCTCTGAAATTGAGTCCTTGGACTCTGGGACTCTTCCTGCCATTTCCCCTACATTGTCCAGGGGAGCCATCATTAGGCGAGGCTTCTTGGATTCTGAAAAATCTTTCTAGCTGAGACTAAACTTGTTAAGAGTAGACACAGCAAGAAGAAAAATACTAGGATAACTTCTCTATTGTGGGCAAGAGACCAAACAAACCACCAAAAATGCAGGGATTTTCTTTTTCTTTTTTTTTTTTTTGTACTTGCTAAAGACAATATTCTGGTGTGGTGTGATGACCCCACCAGTAAGCCAACATATGCCCTTAGCATCCAGGACACCCAGTGTCTGAGGGTGCATTATGCTTAGTCAAGAAGCTGTTATCAGTAAATACTCAGTTACCTCATTCCAAGCACTGTGTGAGTTATCTGGGCACATACCCGTCAATCCACCCCTTCCCTCAAGCAATCTACATCCGACTTGACAGACAGAAGCCCCTTAGGACTTTGTCATTTTGTAAGGGAGGGAAACGGTGAATGGATAGTTACTCTTAGGTACTTTATATAGGGTGTTCATTTTTTCCTCTGCAAGCTCACACCTAAACGCTTCAAGCAGTCCACCTTCTGCCTACTCTGTCATTATCATCACTGTCATTATCATCCTGGTCAATGTCATCATAATTCACAGTATTTTCTGGGAACTGTCATAAACACCTTATTTAGATAATCTTATCAAATTACCAAAAATTACCCCCATTTTATAGATACAAACATCAAGTCTGTACCAATAGAATTCAAACCTTGGTGTCTGACTCTGCACTGTTCTGCTCCTTCCTGCCATCACTCTGGTGACATCTGGGTGGAGTGTGAGGTGCCTGTGGATTTTTATATGCCTGGGCCATAAAATGTTATTCAACCTTGTCTTGTATCTGCTTGGATATAAGGTGAATTCTTCAAAAGTTTCATGTATACTGTGGATTTAGGTCAGATGTTGTAAAAATATATGAGTCTCACTTAGAAATGAGCTATATAGAAGTTATAGAATGTTCTTCCGTGCACAGGACTTTAAAGATGTACATTAATAAAGAGACCACTAGGTCTAAGTTTAGAAGCTAATATCTAACATATTCCAGTTAAGACTGTGCTAATGGGACTTTTTAAAACTTCAGTGAATATGTGCAAGCTTAATTTTCTTCCATCCTTTTGGAAAATCTTAGAAATTTTATTTTAAATTTTATGTCTTGAAAGAGAATGTTTGGCAGATTTTTAAAAAACACTGAATTCTTTTGAAGCACAGGGAAGCAGAAAGCTATTTAGGCTGTCTGTCCAGTTTTGCTTGGAATTGTCTCAAGATTCCAGAGAAGCTTATTTCTGGTCTTGGGGTTGTCACTGGTCCTCTGCAGCTGACTCTGTCCTCCGGCTTGTCCCCAGGGCGCTGCCCATTGCTCACCTGTTTTGGCAGACACCTGTGTGGACAGCACAGTTTGGCTCTTGCATTCCCTCAGCTAAGGGTTAGGGATGGGGGTGGGGTGGCTGAGCTTTCCTTCCCATCCTGTCTCAGCTTCAACACTCACCTTCAGTGCAAGGCGGGGGCTAAGCAGGCAGGCCATGTGCTATTTTGTCCCAGGGGACATTCTTGGGAGCAAAGCAGGGACTTTAGTCATTATTTTAGGACAGCTGGCAGAACGACAGCGTCAGCAAGCTGAGCTGAAGGTCATGCAATGAAACTTTTACTGGAACTTAGAAGGGAAACAGGGAGTTGACCACAGCATTAAAAAAAAACTTGATTTATGTGAGTCTACACACACACACATTTTCATATGCATGTGCAGAAGATTTTGGGTATTGCTCAACACCCCTGTCCCCTACCCCAAGACAAGCCTTGCTATGTAACCCTGTCTGACCTGAAGCTCACTATGTAAATCAGTCTAGATTTGCACTCAGAGATCTATCTGCTTCTCCATCATCTCTCCTCAGCCCATCAGTGACCTCCACAGTCTCTCCTCAGCCCCATCAGTGACCTCCACAGTCTCTCCTCAGCCCATCAGTGACCTCCACAGTGTCTCCTCAGCCCTGTCAGTGACCTCCACAGTCTCTCCTCAGCCCGTCAGTGACCTCCACAGTCTGTCCATGTCCCTCCTCTGGAGGCTTTTCCTCTCGATGTGCGCCAGTCTAAGGTGGAGATACAGGGTTGCTGTCAAAGTTCTACTGCTGCTCTACACTGGCCAGGAGAGTAGCCACTAGGTGTGTGTCATGAAAATGATTAAAGTTTGACATTTCAATTTCTCAGTCACTTCAGCCACATTCAAGTCCCCAGAAGCCACACATGGTGAGTGGTGGCTGTGGCTGTGCTGGCTGACAGCTGGAGGATGCTTCAGCTTTGTGGAAAGTTCTATGAGATGGCATTATAATCCCTTCAAATGTCCAGTTTCCTCCCTAGTCCCTAGTCTCAATCTCTCTCTCTCTCTCTCTCTCTCTCTCTCTCTCTCTCTCTCTCTCTCTCTCTGTCTCTCTCTGTCACACACACACACACACACATGCACACACACGCACACACACGCACACACACACACATAGTCCAAATTCCATTAGTTTATCATGCAGAACACCTTGCTCTTTAGGCAGTGCCCAAAAGTCTCCATTCTTTCCATAAAAAGAGAACTGTAAACATTCTCTGATATTTTCCTAAAAACCAAAAGCCCATCTTCCTTGAAGAATGTCCTCTCACTCCTCAAAGACACAGGACTGTTCATGTTTCCCTAAAATCCTGACACTAACTTTCGAATGTGGCCTGTGGCAGCAGCGTTATGACCTCATCACCATGTGGTAGATAACAAAGAACAAGAAGTTCTGAGGCAAGTGCCTTGTTTATTTGGCTATAAAAAGCAAAGGGAAGAAAATTTAAAGAGCTCCAGCTCAGCCTCAGGCATAATAACATCAGCTTCTAAATAGAAAGTGTTTGAGTTGTACTGAGGAACAGTCCGTGTGCCCTGTGTGGAATGGCCATCCCAGCAAGTGGACAGAGGCATGTGGGCCAGATGTGTGTTTTCTTTACTTAAAAAATAAATTACCTACATGGCTGGAAAGATAGTTCAGCAGTTAAGAGCACTTGCAGCTCTTACAGAGGATCTGGGGTCTGTTCCTATCACCCACATGGCCACTTACGACCATCTGTAACTCTAACTCTAGGGGCTCTGATGACATCTTCTGAACTCCCCAGACACCAGACTGGGTGTATAGACATACACGCAGGCAAAACATCCATCTACATAAAATAATAAAAACAAGAACCCCCTTCATCTATAATTACAAAGAAATAATTTCCTGCTAAGATCCACGGCTCTTGTCACACACAGCTTTGTGCTATGAAGTATGATAAACCCTAGGTGTATGCAGATGCTGATAAAGAGGCTGTCTTGTCCAAATAATATCAAGTTCTGTTTATAATCCAGGATTTCTGGTTGAACATTAGAGTGGTGAAATCCTGTGGCTGAAACTTGTCCTCTCAGACATTTATTCAAGAATGAAAACCTAAAACAAACAAGAGAAAACTTGTGCTGCTACTCTCTGATAGGAAGTTTCCAGAGGAGACGCTTCTCTCCCTTCCTAGTCCCACTCCTGTCCTGAGCAAGAGTCCAGGCGACGAAAGTGGCCGTCATCTCGTAGTCTGATAATTCATTTAACGCCTGCTGAGCACGTGTTGGTATATTTGCCCTTCTGGGTCTTTGCTCTGAACATTTGTTTGGAGTGTATTCCTTTTGTGTCTGTAGTAAGATAGGACATGGATCAATTCCTTTTCCTGTTGTTACAACCCTTGACCAGAGCAACTTAATGGAGGAAGGTTATATCTTGGCTCACAATTGAAGGCCACAGCCCATCCTTTTAGGGAAGTCGCGTGTGGTTGCGGGAATTTGAGGGAAGGAGTGCAGCAAGGTTTCTCAAAGGAACTGGAAGCATGCACTGAGCAGATGAGACGTTTAGGTGGAAGGAGCAGAGGAAAAGGACTAAGAGAAGAGGAGGTGCTCTCTGGAACGAAGCAGCAGTGCTGACAGGAGGCAGGGTGTGAATGAAGACAGGAGGCCCCCAGTCAGAAAAAGGGGAGTCCATCATCAGGCATAGCACATGGGCCGGTACCTACAGAAACTGGTCTCAGCAGGATTTGGGGTCTTAATCTAAACAAAAAGGGATTTTGCTGGCCCCCCCCCCCCCCCGCACAAAGCAAACTTGTGCTCTTGAGGGCTCAGCGGTCTTGGTCTCCTCATGAAGAGCCATGGAAAATGTTCGGAAGTAGTTATTTACTGCTAACCCTGACTCCTCTCCGGTTTTTAATTGTGATTATAAATATAGCAAGGAGATGTTAAACAGCAGGAAGGACTTGCACAGCAAGCAAATAGGAAATAAACCCACATTTATTGGTGAATTTCTTTCTAAACCAGTTCTGACACCCTGACTCCCGTATCACCTGCCCCTGGAGAGCAACTGCAGCCTCAGGAATTGGGGGACTCCTGGTAGGTGCCACTGTAGACTCACAATTTTCTGCTTGCTAGGAACACTGGTCTATTTCAGAGTCTTCAGCTGGCAAACGTGATACTAGGCATGCAGCAGAGGGTGGCAGCAAAGCTGTCCCATCTTACACAGTTTGTGATTCTTTAAGGCAGATTCTAGTTGGGAGACTGAGAGGAAGAAGAATTCTAGAGATGCAAGAAGCCAAGCCCCAAGCCAACTGCCCCTGAGGAGAGAGGGGCCATCTTGGCTCCAGAATGGTTCTGTGAGGCCCTGAGAATTCCATTTAAACCCCTAGATGTGAGGTTTAAGGGAGAATATTGGCACATTTGATCATATGAAGGTTTTGAAATTTGCAGGCAAATGTTTAGCATTTGAAGTGAAAATTGGGAAAACAGCCTTGGTAAACCGACAGAAAGCCAAATCCCAGTATCATAAAGAGCAGGTGCTAACATGCAGACAAGATGAAGTCCTCTGGAGACGGGCAAAGGATGTGTCCAGTGAGCAGCAAATGTGGACCACTCACAAGGAAAAGTCATCGTTACTTTGTATCAAAGAAGTGAGACTGAAAAGAAGAATGGCATGCTTTTTTAAGTTACCAATTTAGGGCCCATTTGGGGAAAGAATGTAGCCATTTGTACGTGTCACTCCCTGCTACACACTGAGAGTAAATGAATCACATCTTATAAATAGCAAGTTGGCAATCTATAAGAACAATTTAAGAGTATAAACTTGGGCCACCTGTGGTAGTGTGTGTCTTTAATCCCAGCACTTGAGAAGCAGAAGTGATTTAGAGTTCTACCTGGTCTACACAGCAAGTTCTAGGCCAGCCAGGGCTACAGTGTGAGGACTATCTCAAAAAAGAAAAAAAAAAGAGAGAGAGAGAGAGAGTGTGTAAACTTGGAAATCACATACATTTGCAAAATATATTACTTAAAGAAACCAGTACACACTGTGCTGTACCATTACACAGTTATCCACATGTAGGCATTAGGAAATACTATGAGGAAATGCATATGCTATCATGTTAAGTGACTAAAAGCGTGATCACAGCTATGCAAATAAATATGCATGACAATAGTTAAAAATAACATATCTAGCATCAGTGATTACGTTTGAATGCTGTAACCATTAGTGATTTTGTTTTTGTTTTACTTCTCTAGTGAAGAATTGGAAAATAAGAAAACAATTTTGTAAGGAATAAATATGTACTTAGCTCTCTGCAACTTAGCTAATGGCTTCTGTTCCAATGTTTAAAGTACTTTCATTAAGCTATTTAAATAATGGTACTGGTGCTACCTCATAAGGATCTTGGTGGCCCCCAGTAAGTGAGTTCTGTGCACATATTAACCCATTGAAGAATAGAACACCACTGTGAGAGGCAAAGAGTTTAGACTTTTGAACGTTTCTGGAAAACAAATACACATAGCAATCAGGGCAGTTGCTTCTTAGCATCTCTAGATAAAAGTAACAAGGAAAAAGTGTGAGTTCAGAGATTAAGTCTGAGATCTAGATGCCCATAGCACCATCCTGGCTTCTCAGGGTTCCCTCAGACAGAGTGTCTCCTGCAGCCGTACAGCTGAAGTTGCTGACACCAACCAGTTGTATGATGGCCTGACTCACAATTTAAGTGTAAGTCTCTGCCTTTAAGGATGTCTGGAGTTAAAGTGAAGACACGGATCGGAAAGAGTGCGACTCTGTAAGGGACGGAGATATTCGGGAGGAACTTGATGGAGCACATGACCCCAAGCTATAAGATTCTGATGGGTTTATTTCACCTTAGAAATTTTTTGCTCACCTTAGGTGTGCCAGACATATCCCCAAACTCACTCCTGGAGTATCACTCCCTCTTCTCCTGCCAGAAGGAACCAATTCTACACCATCCGTGGAATCAGCAGTGACCTTTCTTAAGAGATTAAAAAAGAGAACCTCCAAGACCTGCCCTTACCGCTGAACTTTGCCGAGAGACCATATAACCAGACCCAAGTCTCAGCAGTTAGAAGTGAAGTTCTCAGCATGAGTCATGCGGCTTGTGCTTTCCTAAGAACTCGGCTTTCTCCTTTATAGAAGTGAATACATGTTGGAGTGAGTTTCAGGAGCGGACTAATGCTGGAAGACACATGTGACTAGACTAGGCTGAGTATCAGTGATTCTGCATTTACTGCTTACTGATTGGTTAACCAAAATCCATACAGGTCAGAAGACGAGCTGCTATGAAGCTGCCTAATATCCCTGTGCTTAATGCGGTGAAGACAACCAAAAGCTCAAAGAAGATGGAATAGCGGCTTGGCTTTGCCATCAAGATGCCTCGTGTGCCGTGTAAGAGTGCAGAAGATATGCCCGTCCCTAAAATCAGGAGAAATGGATTTGTGAGCAGATACCCATGCTAGGTTTGGGGGAGGGAGAGATCAGGGAGGCTCTGAGAGAGAGAGAGAGAGGGGGGGGGAGATAAGCTGCACAGTTTTCAGGTAATCGAGTGAGCACCACAGCATGTACTGCAGTGGGGATCTGAAGCAAAAGACATCATCTTGTCAGACAACGTGGCGACTACTCTTAAAAGTTCGTAAAGGAGCAGGATGTTCTGCCTTACAAGGACACAGGCTTAGCTGTTATGTGACCTGTACTACAGTCCACATGTAAGAAAGCCAGGCACTTGTGACAGGGGTCAGAGAGATGCTGCATAGGGGAGGATTTTAGTTAATGTGTGACTGTAACAAAGCTACCTTGAACCTGGGTGCTAGTGTGGCTACCCTGATTGCAGCCTTATCTGTTTAGAGCCTCATTACCTGTAAGGCCTGGGTTTTCTAACGACCAGCACACTCAAGAGCCTGTCACTGTCTTCTGTGTGCCAGATCTCACAGTACCGTGAGAGCTTCTCAGTTGGATGGATACCTTAAATGCAGTGTGTCGAACTGGGATCTCAAACAGACAAGGAGGGAGTATTTACTTTAATGGACAAAATAGACAAAGCAAAGGTCACAATGCTCTGATACATGTCCTAACTATGTTTGCAGAAGTTTACTAAAGCCTTACTTGATCTTGTAGGCAGAAACATTTTATGGCTAACGAGCAAACCCTACCTGGAATCATAAATACAGGATCACAGACCTTAAGCCAACTTTTTAGGCTTGAACCAGTTTACAATCCCAGTGCCTCTCAAATAAGGGGGAGACCAGGTCTCTTTCAGGAAGAACACACACAGCTGTTTTACCATTGTTCAAATGAACCTCTGGTGGTCGAAATAGAAATGAACCCCATAGGGGTTCATTTATTTGAATGTTTGGTTCCTAGTTGATGGAACTGTTTTCAAAGGATTAGTAGGTGTGGCTTTGTTGGAGGAGATCTGTCATTTAGGGTGAGCTTTGAGATTTCAAAAGTCTATGCCTATCTATCTGCTCAGTGATCAATTTGTGGTTAAGATGTAAGCTCTCAGCTACTGTTCCAGTGCCTGCTTGCTTGCTGCTGTGCTCCCTGCAGTGAAGGCCTCTGAAACTGTAAGCAAGTCCCTAATTAAATGCTTTCTTTTATAAGCTGCCTTGGTTATGGAGTCATTTGACAGCAATAGAAAAGTAAGATATAACCTGTCATCTCTTTATCAGGGCAACTGTATACTGGCAAAAAGAAGTAATAAGATGTTTGTGACCTAGTAGACACTATCTCTGAATTGACACTGATTCGAGCATCAGTAGCTTTCGTGGCCCTCCAGGCACACTGGAAACGATGGCAGTCAGGTGACTGATGGAGTTTTAACTAAAATCTGTGTCAATAGGTCCTTCAGTACATCTTGTCTGATTTCTCTAGCCCAAGAATTCACAGTTGCAATGGGGTGTATCTAAGTTGGGAGAGCCTCTATATTGGTTCCCTGACCTATGGCGTGAAGACTCTCAAGGGTGGAAAGGACACACAGAAGGTGCTGGAGTTGCCTCTGCCAGAAAGCACTGAGCAAAAATCCAATAATGCATGCTTAGGGGGATTACAGAAATTAGTGCTACCACCAGGGATGTGAAATGCAGGGGTGAGGTGGTGGTTCCTACGGTGCTCTCCTGTTTTTCCTCTAGAAAACAGATGCATCCTGGAGAACGATAGAAAAGTTTGTAAAACATATGATGATTCAGTTCTTTTTAGGAGTTAAAAGAAATAATTAAAATACATAATTTCATCCCTCCCTCTCATCCCTCCACTTCTCCCATCCTCTCCTCCCAAGTTCATAGCTTCCTTTTCTTTGATCATTGTTGGTGCATATATACATGTGTTGGCTTGAATATGCTTGGCCCATGGAAGGACCTGGTTAGGAGCTGTGAACTTTTCAGAGCGGGTTATTAGCCTCTTCCCACAGTTTTGCCAGCATTTGTTGTCAGCTGGATTCTTGAGTTCACCAATTCTGACTGGAGTGAGGTGAGCCCAATGTTGTTTTAACTTGCCTTCCCCTAATTGCTTTGGAGTTGAACAATTTTTGAGATGTTTTTTAGTCATCTTTATTTCTTCTCTTGAGAACTGTCTGTTCAGACTCATAGGCCTTTTTCATTAAGTTTCTTACATTAGATTGTTTGCTTCCTTGACTATTTGCTCTTTTGAGTTCTTTATATATTCTGGATATTAATCCTTTCTCTAATGTACAGCTGGGAAATATTCTCTTCAACTCAGTGCATTTCTTCTTTACCTGACTGATTGTTTCCACAGCTGTACAGAAGATTTTTGAGTTTCATAAGGTTCCACTTGTCAACTATTGACCTTTATTCCTGGAAAATGAAGTCTTATTCTGAAAGTCCTTGCCTACACCTAAGTACCTACACCTGTGTACTGACACCTGTGTACCTATACCTACGTACTTGCACCTACATCTTGCCCATGCCTCCCAGTGTTTCAGATTTCACACTGAGGCCTTTGATTCATCTGGAGTTGAGTTTGTGCAGAGTGATAGATACAAGTCTACTTTCATTCTTCTGCATGCAGACACCCAGCTCTCCTGGCATCATTCATTGAAGAAGCCATCTTTTCTCTAGGGAGGTTTTTGGCATTTTTGTCAAGTATCAAGTGGCTATAGTTACATGTATTCATGTTTGGGTCTTCTATTTTGTTTCATTGGTTTATAAGCGTACATCTGAACAAGGCAAACCAGTAGGAGGAAGAGGGTCCACAAGCAGGCAAAAATGGTCAGGGACAGCCCCCCTCCCACTGTTAGGATTCCTACAAGAACACCAAGTTACACAGCCATAACATATATGCAGAGGACCTAGGTCAGACCCCTCCAGGATCCCTGATCTCTGCGAGTCCCCATGAGTCCCAGTCACTTGATTCTGTGGATCATGTTCTCCTGGTGCCCCTAACCCCTGTGGTTCCTCCTGTCTGTCTTCTCCCTGCTCTGCAGGTCTCCCTGACCCCCACCTAACGTTTGGCTGTGGGACTCTGCATCTGCTCCCAGCGGTTGCCTGGTCTCTTTGATGACGATTCTGCTAGGCTCATGTTCTAGCACACTCTGCAGGTAAGGACAAACTGTAGGCCGAAGGTTTTGTGTCTGGGTTGGTGTCCCAATCCCTCTACTTGAGGCCTTGCCTGGTTACAGAAGATGGCTGGTTCAGGGTCCATGTCCCCATTACTAAGAGTCTTTGCTTGGGTTATGCTCACAGATTCTATCCAGTTTCCATTGCACTAGGTTTCCACCTCGCCCCTGAAATGCACCGTCCCCCCATTCCAGTCATTTCTCCCAGTGTTTTCTCTCTCTCCCCACCTGATCCCTCCTGTTCCTAACCCCACCAATCCCTAGTCAACCAGCAGAATCTATTCTAGCTCCTCTTCCCGGGGAGATCTTGTGTCCCACCATTGAACTTTCCTTGTTTAGCGTCTCTGGGCCTCTGGACTGTAGCATGATTGTCTTTTACTTTACAGCTACACCTGTGAGTACATAGCATGTCTGTGATGGCTTGCGTCTGGTCTTATTGTAGCTTGTTATGCAGTTTGGGTTGATGTTCCTGGGAGGTCTGCTCTTTTCTGAGGGGAGACAGAGAGGGCAGTGGATCTGGGGGACAGGGGAGATTGGATGGAAAGACTAGGGGTTAGGAGAGGGAGGGGAAACTGGGTCTGGATGTAACATATGAGAGAAGAATAAAAGAAGAGGAGGAGGAGGAAGAGGCGGTCATGCAACCAAGAAGAGTTCTGTGATCAATACTGCAAAATAAGCATCCATGTCAAAACAGAGCAAATAGAAAATAATTTATTTCAACTTCAAAAACAATAGTCTGTTTCTGTGCCAGTGCCATGTCGTGCCCACCTCGCCAGCAAGGATGACGCAACAACAGGATCCTTCCTCACGCACTTTATTGGGGAACACACCATTGATTGTAAAGTGAAAGACTCCAAGCCTGAAATGGGTGTTGTTTAAATAGTTATCACAACTGTGTATAAGTGTCTAATTGGTGTTTCTTGCAGAACTTCATTTACATACTGCTCGGGAGGGTGAGGAGCTGCATCTGAAAGATACGCAGGCTCGCAGGCTCACAGCAGGTGTTTACGACCCTGAATGCAGTTGTTTTTCACCTCAAACAGAGGGAACAAGCGCCATCTTCTAATGGTGGCTCCTTACAGTGCCATACTGGATATTATTACTATAGCTCTACACTATATTTTGAAATCTGTATATACAAGGGCTACAGACTTCTGCCAGTCAATTTTCTGTCCAACTTCTTTACTGAAAGTATAGGAGCTGTACGAGTTTTATCAGCTCCCGATGGTTCCCGGTAGAATTTTTAGGGCCATTTGTATATTATCATATCATCTGCAAATAACCCATTGACTTCTTCCTTTCTAGTTTGATTTCCCTGGATCTCCTTCACTTGCCTCATTCACTGCTCTAGCCACGGCTTCAGTGTTATACTCAATAGCTATGAAAGAGTAGTCAACTTTCTTATTCCCTGATTTTAGTGGAATTCTTTGAATTTCTCTCCAGTTAAGTCGATGTTGACTATAGGCTTGATGTAAAGTGTCTTTATCGTGTTTATATATGTTCCTTGTAACCCTAATCTCCCCAGGACTTTTGTCACAAATGGTGTTGGATTTTTTAAAGCCTTTTCTGCATCTAATGAGATGATTATGCTTGTCTTTCAGTTTGTTTAAACGGTGGATTATATTTACTGATTTTTGTATGTTGAACCATCCCTAAATCTCTAAGATGAAGCCTACTTGATAATTATTAATAAAGAAATCGGTCTGTAACTCTCTTTTTGGGTTTTTATGTGGTTTGGGTATCAGGATAAGTGTGGAATAGTTTGATAATTTCAGAAGTTTTGGTACTAACTGTTCTGTGAGAGTCTGGTAGAATTCTGTACTAAATCCACCTCACCCTGGGTCTTTTCTTTCTTTCTTTCTTTCTTTTTTTTTTTTGAGAGACTTTTAATGACTGCTTGTATTTCACTAGGGGTAAAGGTCTGTTTAAAGTGCTTATCTGATCTTGATTTAATTTTACTAAGTGAGAAAATTATCCATTTAGATTCTCCAGTTTGGTGGAGTACAGGTTTTTAAAGTATGCCATAAGGACTCTGCATTGCCTCAGTGCCTGTTGTCATGTTACCCTCACTCAGTGCCTGTTGTCATG
>NW_021604565.1:4848229-4882809 GCF_004785775.1 Grammomys surdaster | reverse complement strand
CTCAGTGCCTGTTGTCATGTTACCCTCACTCAGTGCCTGTTGTCATGTTACCCTCACTCAGTGCCTGTTGTCATGTTACCCTCACTCATTCCAAACTCTTAGTGTGGTTACTATCAATAAGAGTTTGCCAATCTTTTTGATTTTCTCAAATTACCAACTTTTTGTTTTATTGATTATTTGTATTGTTCTCTTTATTGATTTCAGACCTTAGTTTGATTATTTCTTATTATCTATTCTTTCTGGGTGTGAGCTGAAGTTTTTGTTCTAGAGCTTCCAGGTGTGCTATTAAGTCACTAGTATGAAATCTCTCCATTTTATCTGTCTGTCTGTCTATTATCTATCTTCTATCTGTCTATCTATCTATCTATCTATCTATCTATCTATCTATCTATCTATCTATCATCTATGTAATCTGTCTTACGTAGGCACTCAGTGCTATGAGACTGCCCCCTTAGAACCATTTGCATTGTGTTCCATAGGTTTGGGTATGCTGTGTATTCATCTTCATTCAATTCTAGAAAGTCTTTCATTTCTCTTAATTTCTGCCTTGACCCATTTTTCATTCAGTAGTGAGTTGTTCAGGGTCCATAAGTTTGTATGCTTTCTGTTGTTACTGATATTCCGCTTTTGTCTGTGGTGCTCTGGTAGGATGCAGGGAGTTATTTCAATTTCTTATATCAGTTGAGACTTGCTTTGTTTCTAAGTATGTGGTCAATTTTGGAGGTTTCATGAGGTGCTGAGAAGCAGATTGTGTGTGTGTGTGTGTGTGTGTGTGTGTGTGTGTGTGCGCGCGCGTGTTTGGATGAAATGTTCTGTAAGTATCTGTTAAGTCCATTTGGTTTATAATGTATGCTAGCTCTACCATTTCTGTTTAGTTTTTCTCTATTGGGAGGAGTGGGTTATTAATGTCTCCCACTATCAGTGTGTGAGTGTCACTATGTGACTTTAGTTGTAATACTCTTGCTTTTTATTCTTGGGTGCCCTTGTGTTTGGTGTATAAATGTTAAAAGTGGCTTGGTGGATTTTTCCGTTGATGAGTGTAGTGTCCCTCCCTATCTCTTCTGATTACTTTTGGTTTGGAGTCTAGTTTGTCAGGTGTTAAAATGGTTACCTCAGCTTGCTCCTTAGGTCTGTTTCGTTGGAGTATCTTTGTTTCCATCCTTTTACCCTGGGGTGATGTCTCTCCTTGATGTTAAGGTGTGTTTCTTGGATGCAGCAGAAGGATGACCCCTGTTTTGTATCCATTCTGTTGGTCTGTGTCTTTTTATTGGGGAATTAAGAACAACATTGATTTTAAGAGATAGTATAATGAGTGGTGTTTGTTGACTCCTGTTACTTTGTTGTGGTGGTGGTAGTGTGTGTGTGTCTGTGTGTGTTTCTACCCTTTTGATTTGCTAGCATGGAATTACTTATTCCTTTCATTGTCTTGGATGCAGTTAACCTCTTTAGGTTGGAGTTTTCCTTCTGGCCACTTCAGTAAGGTTGGATTTGTGGATAGATATTGCCTAAATTTGTTTTTTATCATGGAATATCTTACTCTTTTCCATTTATTGTAATTGAAAGTTTTGCTGGTATAGTAGTATGGGCTGGCATCTGTATTCTTTTAGTTTGTAGGGTCCATGCCCTTCTGGCTTTTGAAGTCTCGGTTGAAAAGCCCTGTTTTCTCCCTAAGTCTGCCTTTATATGTTACTTGCTCTTTTCCTGTTGGCTTGTAATGTTCTTTCTTTGTTCGTTATGTTTAGTATTTTGATTATTTTGTTCCAAGGAGAATTTCCTTTTCTGATTCAGTCTATTTGGTGTTCTGTATAGTCCTTGGACCTTGATAGGCATCTTCTTTAGGTCAGGACATTTTTATTTAAAAATATTTTCTGTGTCTTTGACATGGGTTTCTCTTCCTTTTTGGGTGCCTAGCATTCTTGGATTTTGTCTTTTTATAGTGTCTCAGACTTCCTGGATGTTTTGGGCCAGATTTTTTTTTTTTTTAAGATTTAACATTTTCTTTGACCAAAGTATCCATTTTTGGTCAAAATCTTCTTTCACGTCTTCAGTGTCTGAGATTCTCCTGTCTTTTATAGTCTGTTGGTGAGGTGTACCTCTGAGGTTTCTGTTTAAGTTGCTTAAATTTTCATTTCTAGATGTCTAACTGTCTAGGTTTCATTATTGAATCTATTTCTACTTTCAGGGCTTGAACTGTTTTGTTCATTTCCTCCCACTGTTTTCATAGATTTCTTTGAGGGATTTATTATTTTTTCTTTAAGGACTCATCTCATATTCATGAAGGTTACTTTAAAGTCTTTGTTTTGTGTTTCAGCTATGCTGCAACTCTCTGGCCCGGCTGTTAGGCTCTACTGGAGATCTACTGTCCGGACTGTATATTGATTGTATTTTCTTTTATACTGGCGTCAGGTCATCTGGGTTTGGAAAGACTGTAATTCCAAGTGCAGATTTTTGGTCTTGTCTTTGTTGGGTAAGTGGGAGTTTGGTTCCTTGGTTTCTGTTGCCCTCTCTGGTTCTTAGGAGGGAATGGTGTGTATATGTCACCTGGTAGGAAATTCTAGGATTCTGATAGGTGTGGCCAAAGGGGTTCTGGGTAAAATATGTTTCTAGGTATTGGGAGCTGACATGCAGGAATGAGGACAGGCTAGGAGGTTGGGTGATTGAAGGACTCTACAGGAGGAAGGAAAGCAGGGTTGTTCTACCGAGATCTGCTTAGTCTCTTGGGGATGGGGGCAGAGAATAAGAGGGCCAGACAAGTCCAGAGCTGGGGATGACAGCAGGAGGTTGGGGTTAGAGAAGACAAGGAAGAAGTAAAGGGAGAAGCTGGCCTTCCTGCTTCCCTGGACTGTGCTGTGGTTTCCCAGGCGACGCCGGACAGAGTTGGGGGCTGCAGTAGTGATGAATGGGTGGAAGGCAGTTTGGAGGGGAGGATCTGTGTAATCACATGAAATTATTGTAATTTTATGAATTTGTTAAGATTTGTTTTGTGTTCCAGGATGTAGTCTATTTTTAAAGACATTTCCCTAGGCCATTGGTAGAATCTCTATTTTTTGGTGTGTGGGTGGATATTTTGTTCCTGTCTGCTAGATCCATGATTCTAAGGCTTATCTACTCTATGTCCAGATGACCCACTAGAGAAAGCGGGGTATTGAAATCATCTACTATTATAAACAATTGTTATAATTGTTTCCTTGATTAGAATAAAGTGTCTTATTTATCTCTCCAGATTAGTTTTAGTTTGAAGTCTGTTTTGTCACAGTTAGGATAGCATTGCCTACTTCCTTCCTGTTCCTATTTGCTTAGAATATTTTTTTCTATGTTTTTACTTAAGACAGTGGTTCTCAACCTTCCTAATGCTGTAATCCCTTAATACCTCCAACTACAAAATTACTTTTGTTGCTACTTTATTATTATAACTTTGCTACTGCTATGGACTGAAATGGAAAAATCTGTGCTTTCTAATGGTCTTAGGCGACTCCTGTGAAAACATTCAACTCCCAAAGGAATCATGACCCCACAGGTTAAGAAGTTGCCAATCTTTAACGCAGAGTTTCTTATAGACAACAGTAAGATAAACTTAATCTGTTTATTTAGCCTTTGACTTTTGATTGGACAGTAGAGGCCTTTACTATTTAACGGTATTATTGAGAAGTGTGTGTTGCCAGCAGTCTTATTGTTTGTGTTCGGTGATTGAGTAATTATAGTTCCACTCATTTTCTTTCTAGAGTCTCTTGGCCATGGTCACTCCTCTCTTCTGTCTGAAGCATTGCTTCTCATTTTCTATGCAGGACAGGCTTGATACGTATGAATTCTTTTAGCCTGTTTGTATCATTGAGGTTGGGAAACCACAGGCAAGGGTCTTCAGATTGAGCCAGAGCCCTGGGTATGGGGTCCAGGCTCCATCTGAGGATTAGGAAGAGAACAGCAGGCTTAGCATTCCAAGGGTGGACTCACTAAGCTGGGCCAGAGCAGAGTGTGCTGGCCAGGCGGGGCCTGGAGGGTGGATGTGATGTAGACATATCACTCTACTGCCTAAGGTATTTATTATTTCTCTACCACTGTATCATAACCTAGTTCTCAGGGGTCTTATCACCTGCTTTTCTACAAGGTATAACACTGGTCTATTATATTGATTATATTATGCTGATTGGACCAAATAAGCATGAGGTAGCAACCACCATGGACCATGTTTGTGTATTTGAGAAAAGGAAATAAATTACTTCCGGACACCAAGGCTGGCCTGACTATGGCTGTTGCTAAGTGGCAGATCTGCCCGCAGCGGATACCAACACAGAGCTCCTAATACACCATTATCTAAGGAGTCACCAGCCAGCGACCTCATTACATCAGACTATCTCCATCATAAAGTCAATGCTTCGTCCTTATTTGAATACTTATTTTGGTTAGAGATTCGCCTTTCCCGACACAACGCTTCCAGCAGGACTGCCATCGATGGACTGGACTGTCTTATCTACCGTTACAATCGTCTACACAGCATCGCTTCTGACAAAGGACTGCACAGCCAACAAGTACAGCAGTGAGTTCACGCTCATGGGATTCACTGGTCTTGCCATGTTCCCATCTGCCTGAAGCAGCTGGTTTGACAGAACAGCAGAGTGACCTTTTTAGAATGCAGTTTCTATGCCAATTAGGTGACAACAGCCTGCAGTCTAGGACAGCGCTCTGCAGAAGGCTGGATGTGCTCTGAATCAATGTAGAATATTGTTTCTCCGTAGCCAAGATTTACAGGTTTAGGAATCAAGAGATGGAAATGAGAATGGCAACATTCACTATCAATTCTAGTGACCCACTGGCTGCTATTATTACTGTTGTTGTTGTTGTTAATATAAGTTTTTCAAGACAGAATCTCTCTGTGCAGCCCAGGTTTTCCTGAAACTATGTAGATCAGGCTGGCTTCAAACTCAAGAGATCTGCATGCTTCTGCCTCCTGAGTGTGGGATTAAAGACGTGCTACCATGCCTGGCTCCTATAAGCAAAAACCTTGGCTTCCTGTCCTATGGCTTTGTGGATGGTTTAGAAGAAGCACTTAAGAGTTCAGAGCAGGAAGTGTTTCTGGCAAGAGACACAACAAACATCCCATTGGACTGGAAGCGAAGACATCACCCTGGCCACCTTGAGCTTTGGATGCCCTAGAACCAACTGGCTAAAAAAGGAGTTACAGTGCAGGCAAGGCACTGACCCCCATTACCAGGGAAATCGGACTGCACCTCCAGATGAGGTAAAGCGGGGTGTTTGGAGTACAGATCTTTAGTGTGTCTCTTGGCATTACAATGTCCTGATCTGAAGGCCCCTCAAGGTTGATAGAAGGCAGCTCTGGAAGCCTGTTTGTTTCCCAAGGTGTCTTACCCCTGGCTCCAGGCATGTGGCCTGGATACTATCTGACTTTGCTTCCTCCAAAGACGTTCATCCTTCTGGCCAACTCCCTAGTTGTGTGTGCTTAATCTTATCTGAGTTGGTTTATTCCTTACATGCGTGCAGTTGGCTCCCCACATCTCTAGCCATTGCTACAAGGCCAGCAATGAGCTGTATTACAATATCTGACTTGGTTTTCGTTTGATGACCTTGGCACGACAGTGTGGTCAGTCAATGAAAGCAATGGACCGCACACCACAGGCTGTAGTGGCAGCAAAACAGGCAAGGCCAGACCTGACCATGGGCTGCTTGAAGGATTTCATCTAGGGTTTGTGGCTAGTGTGCACCTTCTACTTGGTGGTGAGAACAGCCGGTTGTTTTCAGGCCCCAGGGTGTAGCATCCTTTGGGGGAACAGACTCAGGAGACTCAGCAGTCAGCCATTGGGCCAGTGTCTTGATTCCTGGAGCGCTCTCTCTGCTGTTCAGTGCAGTAGATGGTCCCCCCACCCTTTCATAGAGGGCATTCACGGTGACCAATTCTACCTGTCCCCGTGTGCCCCATTCTTGATACTGTTGGTTTCTCAGGGGCTGCTGTTCTGCTGGCCCAGCAACACTTACCTGGAATGAAATTTAAAGTGATGCTGTGTACTCGAGAAGAAGCAGTTAGGTGAGTTGAAAGCACCAGCAGCTGGCGGGGAGATGGGGTCAAGGCAGAAGGGGCCTGCATTTACCCTAAGCATCTCACTCTCTCTCCTACCTCTTTAAAACTGTAGCTACATGCTGTGCAGATATAGCTAGAGGACCACTCACCAGGACACCCAGACTCCTCTTGAACATGTGTTATATCCTAATGGTAGCCTAGCCTCTCTCCTGTGCTAGTGACACAAATTTCCTCGTGACCGTATTCTACACTAGCACAGACCTATGCTGCAATTTATTTCCATCAGAAGCATTCAGTTTCCCTACTCATTAAATCCTTACTATGTACAAAGCATTTCTAGATAGAAATGGTGGGTGTAACTCTCCATTTTGTCCCGTGTGTTGGATAATTGTTATGTAATTGATAGTCATTGGTAGTTGTCGATTCTGAGAATGTACATATTCTAAAGAACATTTAAAGTCCTGAAGGCCAACAGATGTCTGTGTCAGTCTTCAGAACACCCACTTCTGTGCTTCTGGCTCGGCCAGGGATAAGCAACTTGTTCATTCATTTAAAAATGTGCAGCTCACATAGTAACGTAGCACCTATGATGGCCACAGTGAGCAGGAGGTAGCCTGCACCCCTCAGAAACTCCTTGGATGGGACTTCTTGAATTTGTGACATCCCTGTGTGCTCACTGCAGTACCCATGGAGACAGCAAACGTCTGATAGGAACTTGTTTAGCAAATAAACTGTTCCTACTGTTCCTTCGAATCTGTGGGGGGCTGGTTCTAGGGACCCCACCCCCCACCCCCGGGCACACAGATCCTTATACTTATGTCCCTTCCATAAAGTCATATAGTATTTGTATGTGGCCTACACACATCTTCTGGAATACTTCATCTCAAGATTATTTATAATATGTAATGTTGATGTTATCTGAATAGTTGTTACTTGGTTTAAAGAGAAATAACAAGAAAAGATTCTATGCATGCTCAGTACCAAAACGACTCCCCCACTTCAGGTACTTCCAACTTGTGGTTGGTTGAATTCTTGTGCAGAACCCCCTGGATATAAAGGGCTAGATGTATATGATCTCACATTGCTTTGTATGTCACCAGCTTCCTGCAGCTGCCATCTGCCCAGGAGAGCATCCTGGAGCCCCGGGAGGCCCCTGGGAGGCCCCACATAAGTAGTTTGAGCACTGTTCACTAATACTGATGTTTTTGTCTATCCTCTGTGGCTAAATCACAGGCACCAAGTCAAAGGTCCAGGAGCCACTCTTCAGGAGCATGAGGCCTGAGGGTGGCAACGTTGTTAAAGGAGAGCTGGCATCAAAGTGGCTGTGGGCCTGGCATATACGCTATGGCTTAGAACAATGAAGCCTCCAGTTGTTGGCTATGAATGCTGCACCAAGCTTTCCTCGTATGGGTTTGGGTGTGTGTCTATGTATAATGGGAGACAGAACAGGCAAACAGAAGTGGAAGAGCACGGTGAAGATGTGAAGCGATATTCCAGTGCAGAGTACCCCAGAGGGGCTTCAACAGCAGCAGGAAGTCACCGAGTAGGTCTGTATAGTCATATACAGGCCCTAGAAACACAGAGTGACTATTGGGTGAACTCATAGATAGGAGAACCCCAATACTCCTGGGCTCTGTGGATTTGAACCATTTAGTTAACTTTTATGAGTATGACTCTTAGATACAGGTGACAGTGGCCCTGCTGTTGAATAGGAGCAAACCCTATCCACTGTATATATGTTGCTTCCTTCATACCTATGATAGTCTAATATATAAAATGTATATATGTTGCTTCCTTCATACTCATGATAGTCTAATATATAAATTTATATATTAAAATATTTACTTTATTTTTAATTAGGTGTATATGTGTAAATCTATGTGTGGGAGTAAGCACGTGAGTGCAGAAGTTCAGAAGGTGTCAGAGCCTCTGGGGCTGGAGTTATTAGGCAGTTGCCAGCAGTGTGACTTGGGTGCTGGGAACCACATTCAGATCATCTAGAAGAGCATCGAGCGCTCTTAACAACCAAGCTATCTCCTCAGCACCTCTCAAAACATCATATGGTACCAGTTTCCTCTTGTGATGTGGGATGCTGCACTGCTTGCACGAGATGCAAGCGAATGCCACAGGCATTGATACAGTGTTAGGCCACGGCAATGCTCACTAAAATCACCCAGCAAAACTCTCGATGAGCGCTCCCACCATGCTTCCACAGAACTGTGGTGAGAAAGCACCCAGCCCTGTGGCCTGGCACATGGGAAGAAGGGAGTAATCTCAGTCCCTTCTCCTGTACCTGGCATCTCAGGAGACGTTGTCATACCCAAGATCCCCTGTGCCGAAGACAAGGCAACCATGAAAGTGCTATGAGTGGAAGCTGACAAGGCTGAGAGTAAGCTAGATCTCCAACTGCAGGGCCCACCAGTAGTCCTCCACTCAGGAGGGTAGCCATGACTCTCTGGAGGGTAGCCATTCTACTGACATAAATACAGCCACACCCTAAAGTGTACATGCTATATAAGCAGACAGTGCATTTTTGTTTTAGAAAGAATTATGACCTTGAAGCGAGAAGATTTGGTATTTGAAGTGAGTCATCTTGTGTATCAGAGGGCTTTGGATGGCAGGGCACTTTGACTTCACTTTAGGTGTGTACCTGGATATGTGAGTTTCAGGAAACCCTTATTTCACCCATTCATTCCTCTGTGGCTACACCATGGGCCCTAAAGTCTTCTGTCCACCAACAGTTGGGTAAGAACTGTTCTTCACCCCCAAATAGCTGAGGAGTCAAATGCCTCACTCAATGTGACTGACTGGACTAGAAACTGTCCTTGCCAGGCTCAACTTCAGGATCATCACAATACTTAAAATTTTAAGTATTAAAAAGTCCAATAGTTCATCTAGCCAGAGGCAAAACTCGCATCTCTGGGCAAACTGACATGGGAGGCCCATTGTTGCATGTGTGTACTGGATAGTGAGTTCTTGTGGAAAACAGGCCTCTACGGAGGAAGACCAGCTGGCTTAGAACCAGAATGGACACTAGATACTGTTTTCTTAGTACAGGGTCGTGAGCACAGGTGAGCAGTCTAGGCAGTGGTTCAGTGGGGCGCCAGGGCTGAGCACAGGGGATGTGCATCTGTATGTGCCTGTGATAGCCTTGATGGCAAGCAGTTGAGAAGGGGAACATACATCTTTAATTTTAAATAATTTTTGCAGGCCTATGTTAGGGACGCTCTGGGAGGCTGGATTTAGCTGGAGACAGTGGGTCCCTGGCCTTAGGAGACTGGTACTGCTTCTGACTGCAGACTCTTCAGTTTTGGTCTACCAAGATGTACATAACTGGTGGTCATGGACACAAGTCTTTTGCCTCAATGCCCCTCACCATGATGGATTACAGTTCCATAAACAATGAGCCAAAGTAAACCCATTCTCCCTCACGTTGCTTTAGACATTCTTCTGCAGTACTAAACAGGTAATTAACACACCAACAACTCTTGATCTAAGCGTTAAGCTTTACATAAATGAATGGCTCCCAAATAGAGGCAGATACACAAAAAATCTTTTATTACGTGGAAGTTAGACTTACTCCATGGTAATTAACCAGTTACAAGTGCATCTAAATTCATGTGTGTGAACATCATAGAAATCAGAATGGTCTTTCTGAAAGACTTGTGTTCTGGCTTGGTTCGTGCCAGTGCAAACCAAGGGTCGAACCATACACAGAGTCAGTACAGGTTGACAATGAAGTCAGACTAGATTGGTAACACCATATTCACTGTTACAGCTAAGCATTACAGAACATGAAAGTCCAAAGACCAGGATACTATTTCTAAAGAGTTGACTCTACAACCCTTCCTTCTACTACATGCTTTGAGGACTACCCAGCAAATCCTCCTTTCTGGGGGGAAGAGGACACTTTGCTGTATGACACATCAATGGGCCATCAATACTGTAAACTCTTGCTGGTCCTCTTGATGCCCATTGTAAGTGGACAGCAGCCATCCCCTTGGGAAAGTGCAGTTAACTGGTGTGAACATTTTCTTTTGTAAATCTTGAAGCTGAAATTTTTCTTCTTTTCCAATTAGCACCAGTTTATTTTAAAATATTTTTTCCTGGTGTTAAATCTTAGGAAATGTTTTATAAAACTAACACGCAATGTCCAGAACAACAAAGACAGTTTTTTTTTTTCAAAAAATGTGTTAGAGAACAGCATTTAGAAAAACAACATCATTGAAACACTCGACGTCTCTATGTACAATGTGCCGAAATCTGGCAGGAGCATGGCTGAGGAACAGTCTCAGAAAAGGTTGTCAACTTGAACCTCTGCAGGCAGTATTTACAGTCAGAAAAGTATTCAGAAATGTAGTATCAGAACATCTGGATTTGGCTAAAAATTATGTAAAAAGACACACCACCCACCCCCTCAAGTGCCTATTTAGGTACCAAACATCTTATATGACTTTAAGTACCAGGGTTAGAAATGTGTTTCCCCTTATTTTATAAACAGCCTAGAAACCTCCTCAACAGACACAGAAAGAGAACCAGAACAGCAGAGAAATGGGAGTTCATTTCCTCCTTGTCAGATGGCAGAGAGATGCTGGGGTAATGGAGTGAGCATTGACCAAGGAGGAAAGAACAGCTATCGGGGGAAAGGCTCCGAGAAAAGGCCTATCAGCACAAGGCTGAGGAAATCTGGGTATATTCTATACAGATTTTTCAAAATATAAGTGATCACCTCCGTGTAATTTTGAAAAAAAAATCAATTATTTGCCTTGTCAGTATCTTTATATTTTGTTCTTTGAAAATAACCTAAACTCTTCCTTTCCCACGGTTGGACTGAGAATTGGCCACCACCATCTAAGCTGGGTCATCTTTAGCCAATGCAATGGTAACAGTTTTGTTTGCCTGCTGATTGTTACTGTTTGCAGTGCTGGAGACTGAACCCAGGCCTTCACATATGCCAGGCAAAGGCTCTACCCTAAACCACATCCTTGGCCCCTTTAACCTGCTAATCCAGTGTTACTAAATTATCCATCTCTAAGAACTGGGCAGTGTGTGAGTGGTCCCCTCCAGGAGAAAGTGTATCCTCCTCACCTACTGTACTGGCTAGCTTTTCAGATCAAAATCTTGAAACCGTTAGAGTGAAAAACAAAGGCACCCCACACCCTTATGAAGATTGGCATTCTCATTTATTTTGAATAATCTATAATTGCGATAAACCTCTATGAAAAAAAAGTACTTGGATTTGATACAAAATACATGTTTCTCTTTGAAAATGCATAGTTTATAATTTCATACATTCATTCATTATTAAAGACGTTGTGAGGAAGTACTTACCCCTGAAATGATGGAAAGATTGTACCTCACAAGACCTGTATGTACTGGTGAGCACTGCTGCACAGCCTCAGTCTTCGCCCGCCCATGCTGCACTCACCACCCTAACACCAGTGTCCCCCAGAGGACGCTTCCTGGGCTTCAGTTTGGCTTTTGTTGTTTTTATCAGACACTATGAGCAAAGCTTCCTACGGACAGCATTTCTGCTAACAACCCCACTTTAAATACTCGGTAACCTTTTTTGATACTTTAAGATTTGGTTTTGAAAAACTCAAAAGATGGCTTACCTTTAACAGCAGAATATGCTGATTTCCGCCACTAAGGGCAGTTGAGGGTCTGTAGCCAATATTCCCCTCCCCCAGCGCCCTCGTCTGTAAGCGATGGCCCCAGGCCACCTAGCATCTGCTTTGATTAAAGTCTTGAACCCTTTGGGTCCTAGCCTGTACTTTCTTCCCCTGAGTTCTTCCACGCATATAGGACTATATGATATGATATATTTTGGAATCTATACTAGGGTATACTAGTTAATTCATAAGAGTTTTAAGTGACTGACCACAGTCTAATCATTAATTACAAAAATAGGAATTTTAGGCTGTACTGTAGGAAAACACGGAGGAATGGCATGTTTACACTATATATGATCCACAGGCCTATTTTTACACTCAGGGTATTTTTAAGTTATCGAAGTCATGGAAATAATATGCTTTGGAAGTAGTATGTGCTCTCTGAAAAATCTAGATTTTATCTGAAGCTTTCCCCCTATGATCAGTTTCTCCTGTTGGGACACCAGAAGTTGAAGTCTTCCGGTCACACAAGTTGATCATGCCCTGTCACAGCCACCTACTTGCAACAAGAATATAAAGAAAGGGCCTAAAAATTTATCCCTCCAACTGCAATCTGCCACCATTGACAGCCTTCTCCCCTCAGGGGTGGAGCCCTGAGGGGTATCTCAAACCCAAGCAGAGCCACACGCCCCTCAGCGAGCCTTCTTTTCTCTGCCTTGCTGTCTGTGGCTGAACTGAGAGATGGTGCTGTCCTGGGGCAAGGAATGCATGTTTAACAAGGTGAGCAGATGAAGTAGTTTTGGCTTTCCAGAGATATACAACAGGAACAATTATATTATACTCCACTGTTACTTGGTGAAGGCCAATCCCATCACTCTAATCCTTGAGCAGTGGGGGGTGCAGAGCCTGAAGAATTTAGTCTCAAGGCCTCCCGGGTTGTCTGCCACTCTAACACAGCATACTGACTTGCTGCCTCTAGCTCTGGCTAGGTGACCACACTTCGTGCCCTAAGGCACATGGAAGGGAGTAGCTGCTGCTTCTCAGTGGGCTGAGTGTGGCAGGGTGGTGCCAATGCAGACCCTCTCCTCACAGCCTGGAGACTGTATCTGCTGACAGAGAGCGAGCACTTCTCACAGGGAGGGTAGCCACTCCTGAGCAAAATGAGCATCTTGAGGGTAAGCATCCATGCCCTGGTGTGGTGCCTTCAGAACAAGCATTCAGTAACAATAATGGCTCATCTGGATCTGGGAATGGACACAGTTAGCTTCTGGGTTAGGAGATGAGCACCAAGAAAGGAAAGAAAGTGTCTAGTCAACAATCTGCCAAGATGGCCGAAATGGCAGTTAGACAGGACCTCTTCTTTCAGGCTCTCACTAAAGTTATGTCTTCTCTGGAGTATTGGTTTCTGTTCTCAGTCACGGATAGAGACAAAGCAGGAAAAATGGGAGGAGGCGTCTGTGTTTGACCAAAGGTTTCCTCTTTAATAATAGCTCTCTTGCCTTTCCTAGGGGTTGCCATGTTCTACTTTTTCTGAATGAAAAGTTTAGGGGGACTTGATCATAGTAAAAAAGTGAAATAGTTAATCAATCTTAAGGATTGCTTATGCCTTGCAACAATAAAAGAGGTATTTTATTTGGAGGTTCACAATTCAATAATGTCCACTGGAAAAGAACATTTTAAAAAAAGAACAAACTACTACTTGACTCTAACCTGATCCTTACTTCAAACTCTAGTTACTTGCTCTGTTTGCGTTCATTAAGACTAGGCCCTTTCTACACACTGCCAGTCAAGCATAGCCAGCCATATAAACGGCTGCCTTTCTGTCAGAGTACAAAGGGGCAAAACAATGCTGCCTCCCAGCACTCAAGTACTTCAAACACAAGAGCATCACCAATGATAAGACAGAACCCTGCTCGTGAGCTAGGTAACTGGCCAATCCAGTTTTCTGGGGTCCTAGTCCTATGACAAGAGTCCTTGTGAGTGCTTTCCTCGGAACTCAGGATGCTCACCCTGGCACCCTGACAGCCTTGGATGGAGTTCACTTATATACTGGACAGCCTTATGATCATCCATCTCAAAATCTGCCAGCATCAGTTAAACTGCATTCAAATTCACACAATGTAACTGACTTGTAGGCACTTCTATCATGCTTACAGGTCTTTCTGATTTGGTTCTTCAAACTGTAACTTTGAGCTGGTTTTTAGCCATCATCTAGCATGAATTTAAACTTACAGAGTCTGAAAGGCCAGAGACCAGCAACAAAACATTTTTTCCTAAGGAGCCAACATTTTTATTTAGAATATTGCTTTAGCTAATAAACTCCTATACTTTTACCATTTCACTGGATGGCACTGAGGGAACTGAGGGGGATTACATTTGCACTACTCAGGGCCATGAATGAGTGTGCACTGAGAACATGGTGGGATGCTGGGACTCCATGGCTCCGAGCCATAGTGGAGGACACCCAGGCCAGGTCTCTCTCCCTCTCTGCAGGTCATGATGGTGCTGACTCACAGGTTTGAGCCAATGTCTTGGCCTGGATGTGGGAGTGGCCTTAGGATTTGTTTTCTATACTAGATTCATATGAAGATCAAAGGAGGTCATGTCTGAATGAGACACACTTTACCAGATGGAACTGTCCTTGTAACATCAAGACTTCAATAGAAGTCAGAGTTTGAAATAATGTACTTTCTCAGAATAATGAAAGTCTAATCTGTGCAACCCTCCATACATGTGACATAGTTATTCTCAGTTTTATTTCACCCTCTGAGAAAGAGACTATGGTTTTCTATGTGGAAAAACTTCCTTTAAGGTGAATGGATTCCTGAAAACACCTAAGTGCTTACTAGTTCTAAAGCCGGGGCCTTGGCAGATCAGAGGTGACATTTCATATAATACAACAGAGGGGTGGCTGAGGGGGCACGGGGCAGGGCAGAGGGCATTGGCACGGGAGGTACCATGTGCCACTGTAAAGCTTCAGGCACGTGGCTGCCTCCACAAAGGCACATGACTGCTTTTTCCCCCCTTCCTTCCTCCCTTCTTCCCTCCCTTCCTTCCTCCCTCCCTCCCTCCCTTTTGCCAGCCCTTTATCACAGTGGTCATGGTAGCAGACACAGTAAGAGTCAGGGTTACAGCTATTCAGTACTTTGGGGTGTGGCCTGGGTATGCCAGGAAGCAGCTCTTGCAAGAGCTGGGTGACAGCTCAGTGTATTCTGATCAGGGACAAGGCTAATCTAAAGAGATGACATTTCTGTTTTTTTTTTTTTCTTCCATGAGAATATTCTCTAGGGAGAAATAGCTTCTTTCCTCTTTTGAAATGTCTGCTGTTCAGACTGTGCCAGCACATGAGTCTATGGTGCTCACGGAGGAATCTGGGCATCTCCACATCTGAATACAGTGGTCACAGGATGCCTCTGCCCCACACAGCTTTTCTTTGGTCTGTAGCATTGGCCGACATGTATGTTAGTGGTCAACACTTAATTGTCAGGTGATGCTGTGTCTCCCAGTCTGGATCTGGCCAGCTGGCCTGATGCCTGTGGGTCCTGACTGTCAAAAGCTGAGTGAGGTCCTTCCTTTTCAGTAGATTATCAGCTGCCTAGTGCACCACCACTTCCACTGTTGGTCCCGACATGCCCTGAACATCTGTAGTCCTTTTCCAGCTGTTCTAAGGTGTCTAAATGTACAGCCTCTGGAAAGATGCTTCCATGTACAGGTAGAGTAAGATGCACACAGTTCAAAACCATGCAGCAGTGAAAACTTGCTGGGTACCCAAATGTCATCCATCAGTGGCGCTATCCAGGAAGATGGCATGGGCTAGCTGCAGCCCGCTCAGACACTGGGTGCAAGGCTGCACAAGGGATTCCCTCACACAATGCCTTTACAGTTCCCACTGACTAGACTGTAAACCTTCCATGGAACCAAAGCTAGAATGGCCTCCTGAGTAACTGGACAGTTACCCGGCAGGTACACAGCTGTCCTACCTCAGCTTCTGTTTGGAAACTGTCTGCATAGTTGGCTAAACTGGGCTAGCTTTCTGAGTCAATAAACTTTTGGGAAGATGTTTTCTTTAACAGTGAGTGGGCTTGAGGATATGGGACAGCTTAAAATAGCCTTGGCAATGCTCACAACCGTTTGTGTAGGTCCCATGTCTACGTCTCATGGGAATACTGTAACTTTCTGCTCACAAGCTTGTGTGCCCGTGAGTTTTTCATAGTGAAAAACAAAAGTCAAACGGTCCTGATGAGGAAATTTCTCAGTTGACAGCAGTAACAACAAAAATCACAAACACTGCTGACTGTTTAAAGGTTCTTTGGGCATATATACTATGGTTTTAGACATTGCCACCAAATGATGTTGCTTATTAAATGCAGGCATGGAGTTCTGATAGGTGAAAACTCATAAGGGAATTCATATCACACTAGAGGAATATTTCTTCCATGGCCTAGAAGCCTATGTGCTAGCATCTTTTCTTCAGTTTAAAACATAAAAGGTAAATCTTTATATGACGTCCTCCCACCCCCACGAAGATGCTTTGAATATGAGGGAACAGTCGCTGCTTCACTGATTCTCTTGCAAATGATCTATCTCTTCTGCATTTCTACCCTTGCTCAGAGGGTTAACTGAAAATATACGCATCAAAAAACTTGCTTAAAAGAGGCATAGCCCTTGGATTGGTGAACAGGAACTGTGTACCAGATCTACACTTCCTGCCTGTTAAAGTACTGCACTTTAAAAAATAAGCTACAATGTATAAAACAAAGGTCATTTCCCACAAAGTGTTCATGTTCTCTGCGATTATAAAACACGGTATCTTGTAAAATATTTCCAGTTCTGTTAAACTTGAGAAGTTAAGTACTAATGCTTATTATAAAAGTGTCATGTCTCTTGCAGAAGCCTAAGCAGTATATTCCTTTCATTTGGAAATTTAAGTTGTAATTATTATTGTATTTTAAGATTAGATTTACCATAACACATTACCATTGTGATTCTCAGACACACACAACAAAAGTTATAAAACATGAGATTGTCTTAGGAAAAAAAGGAGCTATTTACAAAACAGGACAGGAGATAAAATCCCGTTTTGATTCCTGGTCCTGTGATAGGTACACTCTTTAAAGCATGTGTATCTTCAGAAATGGGCCTTTTCCAAGTCCATCATCAGAAGCCAGTCTTGAGTACTCTTCACTCTTCCTTGCTCCAGTTCCTTGCTCTGCTGGAGCACAGTTACTCCGGACAACTGGGATCTAAAAGTGCTAACCCCACTTTATGGACTAACTTCCCATGGCTACTTACAATTCGGAAAAGACAGGATGAAATGGTTGTAACAGGAGGAATCCCTATGGGCAGGAGGATCGGGGCACCTGTGTGCTGCTGGTAGGTTTCTTTCTTACAGAAATCAAATTGCCAGTGAACTCATGTGTCTAACATGCCCTTCAAAATGACCCAAAATGACCCACGCCTCCAACTCTATCTGTCATACTGACAGGCCATGCCGGTTCCACTCATCTGCATGGATTCACACAGGTCAATGCTACAGCTGATGTGGGTGGTGGAAATCCTACGGATGTGAGAAAAGGCAGCACCTTGTCCATAGAGTCCACGGCAGTGTGCTCCTGAACATGCCACTAAAGCAAACCACACGTTGTGGACAGCTTTCTTCCGCTTAGAGGATGCTGTGTATAGCTAATGAACAGTTGCCCAAACCGAGAGATTACAGCAAGGAAGAGCAAGGCTTTTTGTTCACAATTACATTCAGAGGAAGCCTCACCATGTCTATGAATACCCAGCAGGCTCTGTGCCTGTGGCTCAAACATCAGTCAGCTTTAGGTCAGCTACAAAGAGACAGTTATGCATGGGGTACTTCTGCCACACCTCACGGAAGTTGCCTGCCTGTCTAGTTGACATGGGTTTGTCTTGAAATGATACTAAGAGTTTACATAAAGAAAAACTTGTTCTGACAGAAAAGACTTGAGGTGATAAAAATCTTCCTAGTCTTGGGGTTCTCCAGATCTCTTCCCACATCATCCTTGTTTCCCTGAGGAAGTGAGTAGTATTTACAGTGTTCTGCTACTACGCTCAACAGATTCCTGTATGTACAGTTCTCACTTCTTTTCTTAGAACCTTCTCCAGTGAATGCCACCTTGGTCTTGCAGTACAGCTGAAGTGGGAGATGAAATGGACTCTTACAGGGCTTGCTCGCTTCAAGCCCAGGGCTTCTGGCGAAAGTGTGATGAAACTCGGATACCAGAGGTGGCAGACTCCAACACACATCAGCTTGAATTGCAGTGGGGGACAGTTTGGCTTCAATTTATTTCCAACATACACGTGCCCATCTCTGAAGATATTTTTGGAGATCCCAACACCAGTGCTGTTCTCTACAGATGGTGTTCATGTGCAGTTTGGCCACAGGAGCGAGGAGTTTCCTCATAAGGGAATCTCCTGGACATAGTGCTGTTAGTGGGCACTACGGGCCCACTCTGGCTCGGAAACCCATTGTTTTCTTCCTGGTGTTGGTTTTTGCCAATCTAGAGAACCTAACTTCCCAGACATAAGGTGGCAGGTGAGCCTGATGGTCAGTTCCTGGCTGTCTTGTTTTGGACGTCTGCAGCAGAAATGGAGGACTGCTGGCTGAGCAGCCTAAGAAGATGAGCAGATGAGGTCTCCTGCGTGGCCCCCTTGACACATATGCTGAGGGTTTTCTCAATGTTGTCTCACCAACTTTCACAAACTAAGCGTCAATATTCTGGGAAGGCTAACTATTGCCTGTTGTACACATAGCTTTCTAGCTGGCTAGAGGACGGACAAAAATTCATTACATCACTGCTCCTTTTCCAGTCAGGGCTAATAGCTCTGGGGGTGCACAGAGCCTCAGACTAGCAGCAAGCTTGCCCAGCCATCGCTCGCACTTTCCTTCTCTGTTTCTCCACAAAATGAAGACACAAGAAGAACTTAGTTTCACGGAGATGGCATGAAAAGTCAGGCTTCATTTGGCACTTAGTTTGGTTCCCCAAATAACAAAATAACTACTTAAAAAAATGTAACTCATAAAAAAAGGTAACCCATACAATCGGTAGGCAATTCAGAGCTTTCTGGTCCCCTGGGATTAGACCCTTCGACACAGGGACTAGGCATACTGTCCAGAACTGTACTCAGGATTTGTCTGCACCTTGGAAGCTGGATAAGAAAAGAGACAGTGCCTAGGACTGGCCTGTAGACTAGGGCCCCTAGGCAGGGCTGGGAATGCACAGGAGCTGGCATGATGAAGGCTTTCAGAAAATGAGGACTCCAGGTCAGGTGCATTTGGTGTCATGTCTGTGCTGGCAATAGGCACAGTTAAGCGGCTCGGCTCGCCCTTCGACTGGGTTTGTGGGGAGATAGCTCAGTGCATCAGGACTGCTCCCATGCAGAGAGCACTCCTTCATCCCCAAGTTCTTCAAGAGGAGATGGATTTAATTTCACATCACTTTAATATTTTGGTTAATCTTCATCTGTGATTAAAAAAAATTGAAGGGAGTTTTGCTGAGGAGACAACCCTCTAGCCTAGGATCCATCTATTATTTAAGCACATGGTGAACTTGACCGTCACTGACAGAGACAATCTACGCGTTCTAGGGCCTCTGGGAGCAGCTAGAACACTGTTTCGGGGCAGTGCAGCTACAGGAGACAGGAGAGATGACATGCCCAGGGGAAAGACTCTAGCTCTGGACTTTAAAAACAAAATGCTGTTTTCTGGTTTCAGGTCAAAATGTCTGGAACAGGCAGTATGGCTGATGTTGATTATCAATCTATGGGGAATCAGATAAAGCTTTCTCTTTTCTCTTGAAACGAGTGTTTTGTTTTTCTTTTAAGAAGTCAAAGGAAAAGATCAGGATCTCTTTTCTGTTTTCCTTGATTTCTGTGATAAAAAGCCACATGAATTTAAAAAATAAAATTGCCCGCACCAGTTACGGGTGTTCTGCCATAGAACCTCCATATATACCCCATACATAAAAAGAGGCGTCTCTGATTCCTAAATGATTCTCTCTACTCTGTAAAAAAGCACTATGTACAATCCTTAAACATATATTAAGCTTTCCTCTGTGCAATGTCATTTAACATTCATATGGCTGACACTGTGTTCCCATCCCTACCCGGTGGCTCCTATAAGGTGCTCTTACCATGCATAGGCTCAGACCCTCAGCTCCCTTAAGCAGGGCAGACAGAGAAGATGCGCCCTCACAAGGTTTGATGGCTGCTGCAAGCTCTAACCCTCAAACAGCCAAGTCCCCCAGCAGAGACATCCTGCCAGCTGGTACCCAGCATAAGCCCTGGCCCTAGTGAATGGAGAGAGTCCTATACAAGATGCATTTGCCTTTGGGCATCCTGTAAGTTCGTTTCTGAGCAAATTCTTAATTCATAGTTCCAATATTTTCCAATATTCCAACAAAGTTTAGCTTTCCATTATCTATATATGTCACCGAGCCCACCAAGTCACCCCCTAGCTGGGTAAAGCATGCCATCTGGAAAAGTGCACTCACAATGGAGGCTGGCTTGTAGCCCCAGGGGGTCTTTCCCAGACAGGGGCATGTCAGCTGTGCTCTGCAAACCTGCTGGCCAGTCTGGAGTTTTCTACCTGGGCGGAGTTGGAGAGCAGGATGCTAACCCAGGGTCCTGGCTACCGTCTTGGCGGGACCAAGCAGGGCACACTATCCAAGCTGTAGTATGTGTGATATCCCTGAAAGAAGCATCAAGGCTTACCAGACTGCTACTGGTGCCAGCTCTCATCTGAGCCGTGGCAGGCAGAGACATAGTGGTGCCACCACTTGGGATCCAAGGACGAGTCCCAGATGCTTTCTGCAGTGCCTCTTGGTCTCCTGCCTTCAGGAGATGGCGGAAGTGGCCCCATGGCCAGTCACCTTGGCTTTATGTTACCCAGGGCCTCCAAGCTAACATCTTTACAATGGTTCCACTTAGGGTCCTTCTTGAAAATAAAACAGAGATAGAAAAGCTCTGTTTTGAAATACATCATGATCCGGACTGCTTCAAGGAGTCGGACAGAAAACAGGGAAATGCCTATTCACAAGGTAAGTACTATCTTTATACAGATGCTACCTCATAATGGATAGCTTATGGGGGTGTTGTGTAGCTTATGGGCATATTGTTTTCAGTGTCAAAATCCCGTGAAAATGCCACAGTTCAGAAGGCTTATCAGAACCTGCCTTCTCTCTGGGTAAAATGGGCCTGGATGGCTAAGCTGCTACAGAGGACCAGCTTTAAGACCAGACAGGGCGCAGAGGAAGCTGGCTTTTCCTTCAAAGGAAAACGTCCTTCTTGGTGCTCTTGCCTGGTTCTCAGAGCTGATTTTTTTGCCTTTATTTTTTGCTTTAATTCCACCAAGGAATTATATTCCTGGAATTCCAGGAAGGGCCTTCCCTGGGCCTTTGGAAGGAAGGAGAGGCAGGAATGGCTCAGTCGATGAACCGCTGGCAGGCCTTCTTCCAGCGGCAGGCAGTGCACCACATGTCCCTGTTTTCCATCCCATAAACCTTGCGGCACTTTTTGCCTTCTCCTCTGGGCTTCCTGTAAGAAAGACAGCACCAGACAGGTTTAGGGACAGGAACTGGGTGGCCTTCTGGGGAGACTTCAAAAGAATAAGGGGGGAAACAGAAGACAAACCCCACCCAGAATGGGGTAGGAGTTCTCTGTAGGGCTGGGTATTTCTCTGGCCACTGTACTTAAGCTGTTCTAAATCCCATTCATGGAAATATTTCCTTGTCTATGTTGTAAGAGGAAGGAGGTAACCGTAAGAGATGAGGACTGTGGAGGGAACCTGGAGCTGCACCTGCTCATCATGCAGGAGGACACTGGAACCTATATGGAACTGGACATGATGGCATGTGTCTGCAATTGCCTGTAATCTCAGTGTTTATACAGCAAGCTGGGAGGGGACAGAGATCCTTGCAAGCTCTTGGACCAGCTTGCCTGCAGCGAGTGAGCAAGACACCCGCCAAGACAAACTACTGAGTTATCTTCAGACTTGCACATGTGTACCCCACCCCAGCATGCACCCATACTCATTTTCTGTTCCTGCTCCCAAATACCCTGCCTAAGACAAAACAAGCAAACAACAACAAAAATACACAAAACACACAACAGCAGAGAACAACATTCTCTTCCAAATTTTCAGTGTGTTTTTCCAGTGTTCAGAATTCTGGTTGAGGCTTCCTGGGAGACTCCTGGATAGAGACTAAAACTAACTTATCGTTCATGTCATACAGAAGTAAGTGCAGGAGAGTGATTACTGCTATCTATCCTATAAACTACAAGTGCCCTTAACTAGTTACTGGACAGGCGATCACGGGAAGGAAGGATGACGTTTTACAGTGGGTCATACTCTGCCTCCGTTTTTGCTATTTCTGTTTCTTAGGAAATCCCTTTGAGGTGAAGCAGACAGCATCAAGTAGCCATACCTTAGAGTGATTGTCCCTCGGGGTGGGGAGGACAGGGTCGTATGGGTGTGCTGTCTCTGCTCTCCTGAGCCTGGTGCATGATGATGTGTTGGAGACACCTAGGAAACAAGGACAGTCAGGTTGATGGAGCAGATCCTTTCCTCCTCTCCTTGAGTGTAAAACCCAAAGCGGAAAGGTTCTTTTCTCAACGGCAGAGCTGAAATGGATGTCAAGGTTAAATGGCAGGGTTAGGAACTCTGGAGCAGAGAATATAAAGGGCTTGCAGCTGGTACGAGATAGCTATGCTGACCAGCTAGGACTTGTGCCAATTAACGTGTGCTGTTTAACTCACCTCAGACCCCAGAGAGTGGGGAGGGGGCATGCTCCTGCTGCTGGCAACATTTCGCTCATTGCCATCATCTTCCACACTCCCACAGAAAAGCCTGTTAAGTCCTGAGCAAACAATGGCTTTTCCAAACACTGCCACAGTCATACCCTGCAAACATGGCCAGGTCTATTCCAGTCATAGCGCACTCTCTTGTGCCACCACTGTGTGGACGCAGGGACAGAACCCTGGCTTGTCAAGCTTGGGCAGCAGCAAGGTATTTACCCTTGGAGCCTTCTCACCAGCCTTCTCACCAGCCTGCTCTCTGCATTCCAGCTTTTGTCTTATATCTCAAACTTTTCCAATAGTCTACCTTGAAGTAAATTTACTAAATATAAAATAAACCTTGTATCACTATAGATAGTACTATAGGCTATTATTTATAAATAAATACAATTACTATGCTATGTGACCACACCATGTGACTTCCAGTGGGTTTAAAGGGCTCTAACTTGCAGTTTTCCATCATGGCTAGTCTTTCCAGATATTGAGACACGCGAGGCATCTTGAATGTGTTTACACAGGAAGATCTGACTCTGCTGTTTCCCACACTGACAGCAGGGACAGCAGGCAATAAAAAGTAAAACCCGAGTGTCTTCACCAGTTACTTTTCTTGTGGTTAAGACAGAGGACATGACAGACAATGACTCACAGGAGATGTTTGTCTTGGCTCACAGTTCAGGGAATGCTGTCTATCGCGCTGGGAGAGGGCACGGCGGGAGCTTGGGCACAGCCTGCTCAACTTTTGAGTTTGCAAAAGCAGGTCAGGCTGGAAACAGACATGACCTTTAAGAATCCTCCACAGCAATCCACTTTCACTTCCCCCAGCTAAACCCCACCTCCTAATTTTTTTTTTTTTAAGACAAGCTCTCATGTAGCTCAGGCTAGCCTCAAAAAAATTTTTTTTTTTTTTACTATTTGGTGGAGGTTGGCCTTGAACTCTTAATCTTTCTGTCTTTACCTCTCAGGTGCTGGGACTAGAGGCAAATATCACCATGCCTGGCCTCCTGCTACCCCTAAAATTTTATGCTGACATTTTAAATCCTGAGCCTGGCTGTATTAAAAGATAAGCCCTTCAAGGAATTAAAGCTAGACAAAGTTTCAAGAGTAGGGCTCTGCACCAATAGGACCCGTGTTATAAAGCGATCCCACACAGTGCACGTGCACTCTGCAGCAAGAGATTGCAGAGGGATGGTAGACATGTGTGCCTTCTCTCTGAGCCCCCAATCACCTCACTAATGACTGTACACACTAAGAAAAGGCCGGATGAAGACACAGCTGTAACAGTGACAACTACAAACCCGGAGAGGGCCCTCACCAGATGTAAACAGCCGCTTCCAGGAAACACACTGCTGCCACTCACACTGCCGCTCTATGCTGTTCTTGTAGCTTAGATGACCAGTGAGGGCTAGAGAAGCCTTGGGCTAGAGAAGCATGCGTGTGTGGCAGGGCAGTGGTATCTGCAGACAGGAGTCTTCACCACTACACTTTGGGAAGGGTTCTGATGCCGGGGCTCACAAAAGCCAGTACTCAAGAAATCTAGCACAAAAGTGAATAAAGCAAAAGCTGGGAGCCCTGGGGACAGCTCAGAGGGGGCTTTCTGTAGGAAGTGCCCCAAGGCTTCTCTTCAACACGAAATCTCAGGGATGAGGGAGGAAAACTGAACCTAGGAACAACCTCTGGGCATTTGTTTGGGACGAAGACAGACGAGATTTTTAATTAAATAGAAACCTTTCTGTTTGCAATTTTTACTCAAAGCCATTCTTAATGTCTTCATCATTTAAAATGGTGAGAGTTGCTATCTGAAGCTACCCTTCCATTTGAGAGTGAGGAGCTTCACGCTCCTAGACGCTGCCTGGCTCTCTACTTCATACGGTTCAGGGCTAGCACACTGACTGGCATGACGTCAGTGGACAAGCCAGTTCTGAAGCTGTGTGGATGCACACTTAGGAAAGTGAGCCCACCGGCAAGAGCCATAGGACGGGAGGCGGCCAGCTTTATTTTCTTTGAAAGCACTGATAGGGAGTTCAGAAGCATATGGAATAATTTTAGAGTTGCATTCCTATCTTTCTAGAGTCAAACAAAGCTTTTAAAAATATACCTGCAACCTTAAAATAGGAACAGCAAGCATGACTGCTGGGGTGTTTACCCTCAGTCTTGGCCGAAGAAGATTGCAAACCAGAGACTAGAAATTCTCTCGTCTAAGGCTGGGCGAGGGCTGAGTTGTTAAAGCTCCTGCTGTGTAATTATGAGGACCCAAGAGCAGAGCACAGTAGCATGCAGAGTGGACAGAGTGACATGCTACACATGTAACTCTGTGCTTCAGGCTCAGAGACCCCCGCCTCAAACAGTAAGGGGGCAGCAGCTGAGGAAGACGGTCACTGTCAACTTCTGGTCTGAACACACAGACCTACAAAAGTACTCCCTCCCGAAACAAATGCAAAGAATGAGTAAGAAATGGACACAGAAGGGAGACTTTGCAGTTGACTCAGACACTACATCTATCTTCTGTGCAATCTCCCTGCTAGGATGTTCCTGGAAACCAAAGCGGAACGAAATAAGAGGTGAGGTGGGGGTGGGGGTGGGGGGCATCGAGACTGAGGTAGCATCAGCTATAGTGTCCACGGAGGAGTTCTAAGATTTCAATGTTGGGAAACAAACAACATAAGGAACCCTGGCTGGCATCCTACAAACACTTTTAGGAACTGGGAAAAGAGACAGCTGGTTAAAAACCAGAACCGTGTCTCTATGATGGTCTAATTAAAGAGAGCACAGCAGAACCGGGTGAATGCCTTTAATCTTAGCACTTGGCAGGACAGAGGCAGGTAGATCTCTGAATCTGAGGCCAGCCTAGTCTACAGAGTGAGTTCCAGAACAGCCAGGGCCACACAAAGAAACCCAGTCTCGAACTCACCCCTCTCAAAAACAGCAGAGCTAAGCCAGGCATAGCGGGTCCCGAGGCTGGACAGCACATTCAAGGTGTGCCTGGGCAGAAGAGTGAGCTGAGGTCCAACTGAACAACCAACTGAGTTTGTGTATCAACATAAAAAGCACTAGGAAAGCTGCAGCTGCCTAGCATGAGGCCTTGTTCAGCTCTGAACACCACACGGAGTGTGGTGGTCATGACAAGGTCATCTCATGCGCAGAGCCACATGGCCTACATGCTTGGAATGTCTTCCTAAGTTAAAGTGAGGAGCTGAGAAACTGTTACACTCTCAGCCTGGAGGTGGAACCGGAACTGTAGCTTTCACATTAGGCATGATTGTGGCTAATCTTCATTGTGAACGTGATGAGATTTAGAATACACACCTCTGGGTATTACTGGGATAGCTTTCCCAGGAGGAGGAAAAGACCTATGCTGAGTGTAAATGGACCATTCTGTGGCCTGGGCCCTGGATGAAAAACAAGATGGAGCCAAATGGAATACCACAAAATGGAGCACCACCAAGTGGAGCACCACCATTCACCTTTCTGCTACAGGCCATGGACACGCCCACTTCCATGCCTTCCTCACCACGGTGGACCAGGATCCCTAATAAACCCTCCCTTCCTTCAGTTGCTATTGTTAGGATTGGTCACAGACTGACAATAGGGAAAGCAAATATACCAGGCTATCAAAGAAGGCATCTTAGCCTCTTCCTCTGTTGCTGTGATAACATACTCTGGAAAGGGTTTATTCTGGTCCCCAGTTCAAGGGTACAGTCCATGACGGGGAAGCCAATGCATGGGAACCTGAAACACTGGACACAATGTATTCACCATCAGGAATGTAGGCTCTTCTCCAGCTCCTGCTCTTCATTTGCATTGTCTAGACACTCACCCAACCATGGTGGCCCCATCTTTCCATTTCTATTAACACAAGATAATCTCCCAAAGGCATGTCTGGAGGCCTGTCTCCCAGGTTTACATTTTTGTCAAATTGACAACACTAACCATCACAGACAGGTAGTATCAAATAGCAAATCATTCTAGACTTTTTATGTTTACCAAGAAAAAAGTTTCCTAGAGAAAATGGTTCACAATTATCTGACGGCCACATAGGTGGATCAATGTTTGTGTCACAAATAAAACTAACAAGAGAATGTCCAAGGTCACCCTTTGAGAGTAGACAGGGGCCACCACTGTTCAGTGGCTTTTGAAATTATTCCATATTTATGCTAGTGCTTAAAACCTTAACCCAAGAGTATTTTCTGGAAAGGCCTACTTCCCGAGCCATGTCGGCTGGGGGCCGTGTTGGCTGGGGCCGTTCACTGACCCCTTTTATGGGGTTTGGTAAATATGCATGGGCAGAGGATGACATAGTTTACCCAGTTACTCAGAAGTTCCACAGGAGGCTTTTACACTTGCTGGGAACCCTTGACTTGCCAGGGCTGGGTAAGGTAGGGAAGAGAAAATAAGTTAACATCTCCTTTTGTGAACCTCAGGAGTCACGCCCCTGTGAGCATAGCGACTACAAAGGGAGGTCTCTTGGCATTCTGTGAAAACTATAGAAGACCCAGCAAGTTTTTAAATGAACTGTTAGGAGCCAAATTAATTGATGGTGATTTATCAGAATCACTTAATACATTGAGTCAATTTTTATTTACTACCTAAATAACTGCTGCATATTTTAGCATTCATTTAACTTTCAAATTATCCATCACATATGGATTTCTCAGGCTTTGAAAGAAAACTGTGATTTCAATTTATTTAATTTTTAGATTTTCAAACAGCATACTTCCAAGACAATACATCAAACTAATAAAATGTATGAATTTATAATGCTAAACACCAGCTTTTCTGAAAGAGGTGTGAATCAAGCTACTAATTCAACCATCTTTTGGACACATAACTACAGCGCCAACACAAAATACATTTCCAGCATCAAGAGCCGAGAGTTTCTCCCAGGTTTCCAAAATATCAGTCAAACCATCTTTTCCCAGCTGCAGCCACCTGAATCACAAGGTGCCTTGCAGGTAAATCTGTGTCACTTAGAAATATATATGTGGTACTGGAGAGATGGCCGAGCCAGTAAGAGCACTGCTTGCTCTTCCAGAGGACCTGGGTTTGACGTCCAGCACCCACACAGCAGCTCACAGCTGTCTGTAACTCCAGTTCCAGGGATCTAATGTCCTCTTCTAGTCTCCACGCACAGAAATACAAGTAAGCAAAACACTTATACACATAAAAAATTTTTAAAAATCTGTTAAAAAAATGTAGAAGCATATGCCTTTGGAATGTAGATGGATGGGGAACACCTGTAATATCGGCATGTGGGCACGGGAGGATCAGCAGTTCAAAGGTCATCCTAGACTATGGAGAATCTAAACCACTTGAGATACTACCTCAAGAAAGAAAAGAATCAAAATGTAGTAGCGTTTGGGCACAGACTTCATCTTTTTCATGTCTGTTTCAAAGTTTGTTCCCTAAGTGTACGTTTGACATGGCTCACCTTGCCATACACTGCGTACTTACCGGAACGCCCGTGAAAGTGACTGGAGGAGACTGCCAAGAAATGCTGAAACTGCTGCCATTGGGGGTGAACTTAGCAGATCCTGGAATAGTTACCGGGGGCGTGGCCTGAGACAGGAAGCAGAGAAAGCTGTAAGAGTGATTGGGCTAGTCTCTGTGGGCGTGGCCTGAGAGACAGGAAGCAGAGAAAGCTGTTTGAAAGAGCAACTGTCTACAGCATCTGAGTTCTCATTTCTAAAGCTGGGCTGTTGGAACATACAGGGCTACTCTGGTTACATATGCTAACAAGTAGTGAGTAAACAGGGTCAAAGAGAGGAGCCCGAGAGAAGCCTTTCATATAAGCAATCTATCTGAGGTGGATTTTTTTTTTTTTGGTTTTTTTTTTTTTTTTTTTTTTGGTTTTTCAAGACAGGGTTTCTCTGTATAGCTCTGGCTGTCCTGGAACTCACTCTGTAGACCAGGCTGGCCTCCAACTCTCAAACTCAGAAATCCGCCTGCCTCTGCCTCCCAAGTGCTGGGATTAAAGGCGTGCACCACCACTGCCCAGCTTGAGGTAGATTTTTGGATGTCAGTTACTAAAAATTAATCACATATACCTGTTTTTGGACATATGTTAAAATATGACTACCATATTAGGAAATAAGCAATACATTTAAAAATGGGTACATCTAAGATATAAATATTTTTGGAATGCAATTAGTGATATACAATTCTCATTGTTTTGCCCATTAGACATCTCACATCTAAGGTCGTTTCTAAGAAAATGTTTACAATACGGTCACTACACAGCGTGTATTATGAACACACTTAAAGACTTGGCCTATGAGATAGCTTAGCAGGGAAAGGAGGCTGGAGACAAGCCAGAGGCGGAGTTCAATCCCTACGACCAGAGAGGAAGGGTTTTTCCTACCTTTACGTATACAATGTATCAAGTGTATGCACATATACAAGTACATAGACACAAAATATAAATGCAAGAAAAAATTTAAAACCTTAAAGTTGAGCAAATAAACACAGCTGAGATGACAAGACTCAAGTCTGTAAAGTATTTTTCCTTTCCAGGCTTAGATTTTTTTGTTTTTGTATGTTTGTTTTTAATTACAAATATTTCAGCTATTTGCACTGGTTTTGCACCTGGCCTCCAGAGTGACCAAGAGTATGGCCCTGGGCCACCAGACCCGTTTTGTTGTTGGTTTGGTATTAGAGACTTGGTCATATATACCTCAAGCTGCCCTTAAAACTTCATAGCCTAGCCCTGGCCTCAGATTCATGATTCTTTTGCCTCAGCCTCTTTAGTGCTGGGATTATAGTCAGGGGCCACCACTTACGGCTTGAGATCCTGGCTAAGAGGAAAAATAGAAAAACCAACCGAGTTGTTGGCTGCCACGTGTTGCTGTTTTTTATCGTGTCAACTGGCAGTCCCAGGCCTGCCAGCTACTGCTTTTGAGCAAGGTCTTTAGCACGCACCTGGTAAGCATGGTCGGTGTGTACAAGGTAGAGGGTGGTGGGGGCGGAGCGGCTCAGCGGCGTCGCCAGCTTAGGGTCTGTTTTGGCACAAGAAGTTTCTGTTCGGCTGGAGTCTGGGATGGGAAATGAAGGGGGTGAAGCCAGGGACTGGGAGGGCGAACCCGGGGCCACACTGTTCAGGCCTTCAGCCACTGCATCGGTGTTGAGCTTGATCTCCGTGTAGTAGAAGTCTTCTTCGCCATCACTGCAGTCAGACTCCCCAGCTCGCCTAGGGCAGGAGAGAGCAGAGCAGATGCGCGATCTGTCTCCTGCCTCCAGCTTGCACAGACCATTCTCTCCACTCGGAATAACCTCCTCTCTGTCGGCCTGGCAACTTTATGTTACCCTGCAACGCTCAACCACCCTATCTGAAGAAGGTTTCCGTCAGCTTCTGCTCATGTTTAAATGTACCCCCCACCAGCATTGTTAGCCAGTAACTTAGTTTCCAAATTCTTACATTAATGGTACTTGGGAAGAGAGTCTTTGAAAAACAACCAGAATTAGGAGAGGTCAAGAGTATTGACGTAGGGAGGCAGGCACGATGCCATGCAGATGGGCCGCTACATTGGCACAAGTGGTTCTGAAAGGAAAACCAGTTAATGGTGTTGGTTTGTCTGACCATATCAGATGTAGTGAGGTCACCCACAACAGATGCTGGGGAGATGTCTGCACTATTGTCATAGTGCAGCAGGACCCAGCATCCAGAACCATGAGCCAAATAAACTACCATGCATGCCTTTAACTTCCACGGCATCCAGTACTATACCACAGCAACAAAAACTCAAGCAGTAAGACTTCTTAAAGTAGTCTATCTACCACGCACCCATCTACCTACCTACCTATCATTTATTTACTAATCTGAGAATAATTTAAGGAGAATACATTACATATAAATGAGAACAAGTCAAAGACTATGCCTTGATGGTAACTTTTGTTTTTATGGTTTTTTTCTCTGTGTGTTTTTGTTATTTGTTTTGTTTTTGGTTTTGTGAGACAGGGTTTCTCGATGTAGCGCTGGCTGTCCTGGAACTTGCTCTGTAGACCAGGCTAGTCTGGAGCTCAGAGATCCACTTGCCTCTGCCTCCTGAGTGTGACACCACCATCCAGCTCGATGGAACTTTTATAGTCTAGAGGCAGACAAGAAAACCCTAATAAACAACCACTTAGTATATGAGGCTTTAAGTCCCAGGCTAAGCAATATTTGAGAGTCCTTAAGAGACAGATCCATGGTTGGGAGTAGTATTGACTTTTACATAGGATGCTTAGAAGAAGTGACGGGTAAGCATTCACCTGCATGCTGAGGCTCTGGGGGAAAGCAGAACCTGCAGGAGGTGGGGTTGGTGCCTTTGCTGAGAAATGTACCTCATAGGCCCCTGTATCTGAACACTTGCTCCCCATCTGGAGGTGCTGTTTGGAGAGGTTCTATAACTGTTAGGAAGCACAGCTTTGTTGGAGGAAGTCTACCACTGGGGTGGTCTGTGAGGGTTTATAGCCTCAACCACTTCCTGCTTGCTCTCTCTGCTCCTGCTCCCGCCACCTGCTACCATGCTTTCTTCTCCATTATGGACTCTAGCCCTCTGGGACTGTTAGCCAATATAAACTCTCCCTTCTGAAAGTTGCTTTGGTCACAGTGTTTCATCACAGTAACAGGAAAGTAGCTCATATGCCAGGGCTGGGCCTCTGGAATGAAGGCTGAGGTGTGATCAGGCAGGGTTTGGCTGCCCTTGATGATAGCTTCAGTTTTTATTCTGGAGGTCACAAAAGTCCCTGGGAAGTTTAGGAGATGGACATTATTTTGAAACGCTCACTGTGGTTCTTGTGTGAAGTTGAGAAAGTGCAGGAGGCAGGTGCTGCTACCTAGAGTCCTGAAGAACATCAGAGAGACAGGCCAGAGGGACGAGAAATCACAGCCCGGGCATGTCTTAAAGGTGGGCAGCAAGGATCACCCGTTAGGGTTCTGTATTCTTTCAAAGTGCATCTGTCCTTTGAGCTAATGTCTGACTATATTTTTGTAATTTTTTCCCCTTTTCTTTTACAAACATTATTTTTGGTCTCTGTATGTGGTTGTGTGTGTTGGTGTGTGCTAGGGTTTTGGGGGTTCTGGGGACTCAAATTCAGGCCTCATCAACACAGTGGCATTCAAAGTCCAGTAACAGAAAAGTAGTTCCTTTGGTCAGGAGAATGAAATCTTTAGCTGGGTGGAGACTTGACCTCAGAGTCAATTTAGTTGGGCCTGTCAATCACGAACCACCCCCCATGAAGGGACAATCACTCCTAGCAAGGAAGGCTCCCCTCGGCCACATTTAACACATATGGAATAATTATTCCTTTGAACTCTTTTGGGAGTTGGTGGGACACACGGTGTAGTGGGTTGGTCTGATGCTGCCTGTATTCTAATGCTAAAGACTGGCTCTCAAGATCTAGTTGCCCCTAAACAAGTGACGCTATGTGAACCTTGCTCCCCAATTTAACTGGTCAATAAAAGGCTAGAGCCTGTGATAGGGAAATAGAGGGAGAAAGGTGGGACTTGAGGACCGCGTGAGTGGGTGACAAGGAAGAGGGGAGAAGAAGGAAGGAAGGAGGTGGAGGAGGCCACCATGAGAGGAGACGGACCGCGAGCACCTGGCCAGGAAAACCAGGACGTAACAAGAGGATTACAGCTGGGAAGTGAGTTAGAACAGCTCCACACCCGCCCCACCTAGGCTTACAGCTTGTAAATAAAATACCTGGGGTGTGTGGGTAGATAGAAAGATTAATTTTAATTACTATGGTGTATTTCTTTAGCTCTGGCTGTCCTGGAATTCACCTCAAAATCACAGAGTTCCATCTGCCCCTGCTTCCTGAGTGCTGGAATTAAATCATGCTCCACTACATCTACCCTTTAATAAAATACTCTCTTTCTCCTTCCCAGAATTCCCTCATGCCACTGTGAGCTTCGAGTGGGTCTGCCCACTTTTCTGAGTCCCCACTTTTACTCATTTTCTTCTGCTTCCTTCTTTAGCTGCAGAGACTAAGCATGATTTGGCTCACACTTCACCTTTCTTCCTCTTCCTCTAGAGCCCCAGTCCCCACTAAGTGCTGCCTACAGCCTCGTGGCTGCCCTCCATGCTGACTTAACTCACACAGTGATGTGGTTTCTGTTTGCTTTCTAACCCTTCTTATCTCCATTCTTTCTCTGGGCAGCTGCTGAGGTTTATAGCTTGTCTGTCCTGGGGTCTTTTTAAATTCTAATGAAATTGTCCCCAAGTTTCCATTTGAGTCTGTTTTTAAATTATTCTAATAATGAGATGTAGAACTCAAGACAGGACCTTGATTTCCTAAACCCTCATCACTGAGCCATCTCTGTAGCCTGCTATTGTGGCTCTGAAAGCCTCTTTCTCTTCTCATGACTCTGATCCTCCAGGGCAGTGTCTTCTGTCACTCTCTGTACACTGCACATATAATCACGGGCCCCTGCCAAGCACAGTGTGACTGAGGGTACAGAGGGCTGTGGCTTGGTGGCTGAGACAATACATTCTGGAACTGAATTTTTCAGCCTCAGATAGTTACCTACACTTTCAGGGAGTGTGATTCTGGGAGCCTGCACACGCTCTTGTGGCTTGCCTATACCAGTTTTCAGAGTACTCACTTTCCAAGCACTTCTTTCTGGGTAAGGTAACCCCAGGGCCAAATCCTCCATGGCCCTTTTGTCAAAAGGACCCTTCTGTTGTCTCTGGGGGTGGTGGTGTTCATTCAGAGAGTGACAGCTTTTGAGGTTCTAAGTCATGAATATTAATTACTGTAAAAGTGAATGGACATCTCATTTTACAGACATGATGTCCTCAAGGACTCTGAAGTACAGTCATAGCCCACAGGGACAAAGCCCTTGTGGCGTACTTTACTACTGTAGGAACCAGGAAGAGCCTGAAGCACAGTGTAGTGTGCAGTCTCTGAGGCCAGGTGCATGTGTGGGGCTGTGCTGAGAGGCTTCCGTCAGCTCCAAAGGGGAGGAGGGGTGGGCTGTCTTACCCGAGGTGGATGGCTCGGATGTGCTTCTGGATGCCGGCTGCCGTGTTCAGCACCTTGCCACAGTTTTTCCAAAGGCATTTGAACATCACCTTCATGGAGTTCTACAGGAAGATGAAGAGACAACATCACACAGCAAGCAAAGCCATCCCATCACCTTCTTGTCCCTGCTGCTCCTTATTCTCTGCACTGGAAACAGTAGCCACATGTTGTTGACAACTGAACTCTCCGGTGCGGAGCTGGGTAAGCCCAGGCTACTTCCATTTCTTCATAAATCCTAGCTTTATCGATTGTTTAAATCACATTCACAGTGTCCCCATGGGCACTGGGGCACCCTGACAGTGGTTAAACTAAGCACTTAGTAGGGAGACATGCTGTTCTAAGCACTTGATCCCCAAAGACAGAGTCTGCTAGTGGCTTCCATGTTCCAGAGTTTCATAAAGTCAAGGAGCAAAGCTGGGATCTGCTGCAGAAGCCAGACTTCACCCCAGCATACAGACACACAACACTCTTCAGTGAGGGGTTAGCATTTTCCAAGTGCCTCCTAGTACAGTTACTGAGCCACCATGTGGATGTGTCCTGTCCCCCCATAGTGCTCTCCATCACAAAAATGGTAATGTAGCCACTTACAGATGAGTGAGGCCTCAATGACGTCATAGGCAGGGCCCAGCAGAGCAGCATCAGGGGCAATCACCCATAGATGCTGTCATGGAATTACTGTCACCATGCCCTGGCCTGCATTTTTAAATTTTTGCAGTGCTTGGATGGGACTCAGGGGCTTGGTCATGCTAGACAAGTGCTCTGCCATTGCACTGCAGAACCAGTTCCCCTGGGAGGAAATTTTACTCAGTTTGTATGTCTCCATGTATACACGTACGTGTGTGAGGGGTGGTTTGAATGGGAATGGCTTCCTTAGGATCATAGATTTGAATACTTAGTCACCAGGGACTGGCACTATTTGAGAAGACTCAGGAGGTGTGGGCTTGTTGGACTGGGGGTGGCCTTGCTGGAGGAGGTGTGTCACTGAGACTAGGAATTGAGGTTCCAGAAGCCCATGCCAGGCCCAGTCTGTCTCTGTTTATGGATTAAGATTTAGGACTCTCAGCTATTTCTGCAATACCATGTCTGCCTGTATGCTGCCATTCTCTCTGCGATGATACCAT
>NW_021604565.1:4828467-4848219 GCF_004785775.1 Grammomys surdaster | reverse complement strand
TGCTGCCATTCTCTCTGCAATGATGATAATAAAATAACCTCTGACACTAAGCAAGCCCCCAATCAAACGCCTTCTCTTATAAGAGTTGTCTCTTGGCCGGGCGGTAGTGGCGCACACCTTAAATCCCAGCACTTGGGAGGCAGAGGCAGGTGGATTTCTGAGTTCGAGGCCAGCCTGGTCTACAGAGTGAGTTCCAGGACAGCCAGGGCTACACAGAGAAACCCTGTCTCGAAAAACCAAAAACAAACAAACAAAAAAAAAGAGTTGTCTCTTCACAGCAACAGAACAGTGATTGAGACAGAGGTTGTACCCATGGCATGTTTTACATGTGAGGTCAGGACAGATGTCTTGTTTTACCACGTGGGTCCTGGGAATCAAACTCTGGTCTTCAGGCTCAGATAGGCAAGTGTTTTTACCTGCTCAGCTATATCTACAGCCTGTAGACTAGTCTCGTAACATTAAAACACCTCGATTAATTTATAGCCTTTTGCTGCAGTCATGCAACATGCAAGATAACTCAATTTGGAATAACTCAGCCATAGTAACAGCTTTCTCTTTGTGTGGCTGTGTGACTGTGTGAGGGGACATGGGTGTGTGCACAGGAGGGGATGTGAGTAGAGGACAGAAGACAACCTTGGGTGCTGTTTCCCAGGCATCACTCGCCTTATCTTTTGATGCACGGTCTCTCAGTACTTAGAACTTTCCACGAAGACTAGGCTGGTCAGCCAGCAAGCCCCAGGAGCTGCTTGGATCCACCTCAGCACTGCGGTTACAAGTCTATGTGGTTGAGCCTAGCTTTTATACATTGTTTACACATTTAGTCTCATCTGGGAGACTGAGCTAAAGTCTTTTTAAGCACTTCACCAACTGCACAACCTTCTCAGCCCAGCAAACAGTTTGACCCAGCAAACACACAATGACCACGATTAATTCAATATAAAAGCACAGTAATTCTGTGGTGTTTCTGGGATCCTTTACTCATGATGTATTGCCTGACTTTACAGTAGGCTTTGTTGTCAACATACACAAACACCACACACACACACACACACACACAAATACACATACATACCACACACACAAATACACCACACACACATACACACATACACATCACACACATACACACCATAAATACATACACATCACACACACATACACCACATACATACACATACCATATATACACACCACACACATAGCATACATACATACACATCACACACATACATATGCCACACACACACCACACACACACATATATACTCTCACATATACATACACACCACACATATAGCACACATACATACAGGTCACACACACCACAAACTCACACCACACACACCCACACTACACATACATACACACACACACAAACCCCACACATACACACACTACACACTATACCACAACACACACACACACACACACACACACTGAACTGCACATGCTGTCACGCCACCCAATGCCAACACTCCTGAACACCTGCATCCAGATTTGAAGAGTACTGTATGTTATAAATTGCAGTGCTTTACAGTACATAGAAAGCTTTATGCTCTTATAGAAACATACATAAAACAACATTTCCCTTTTCTCATTCCTTAGCACATAAGTATCAAAGTACTGTGTCTTTTGGTTATACTATATGAAAGCATTTGCCTACTGTAGCTCTCAGGCCTTATCAGCTGATGGAGGTTAATACAGAAACTGATAATGGGTCCAAGTGTCTGTGCTGTGCTCAGCCAAAAGTCAGGCATCTATATTAGAGCCCTCCTCCCCTGTGACGCTCAGGGACCATCTCTGAGGTGGGAGGGGGAGAGGATGTACGAGGCTAAACAATGTCTTCTGGACATGGTAACACCACTGCACGCACAGCCATGAGGTTGCTGTATAACACTTGCACAGGATCAAGCCAGTCAACATTGTAACATAAATGGGATCCTACCTCTAGCAAAGAAGCTACTGCTAGCTGCTGGCAGCCGGAGAAGCGGGAGAGCCTGTTTTCTTCAGTCCGTGGCTTCTGGTTGGTGCAACCACACTAGAGTAGATGGCCCACACCCATGCAAATTTGGGCAAAGCTAATTAGACTCAATGGATTATTTATAAAGAAAAACAGGAAAAAAAAGACTTCTGAATGACTACCAGCAGCAGACCAAGCCTTCACACATAAACTTTGTGTGTGTGTGTGTGGGGGGGATAAGAGCTTCATATTCAAACTGTAATATGCATGCAAAAACATACCCATCATACCAATCTTTAGGTTAGTAATGGAGATTAGTTAAATTAATCCCTGTGGCAGTAAGAGTGCAAATGTCCCCCATAGGTTCAGGTGTTCGAATACTTGGTTCCTCACTTGACAGAGCTGTTAGGAGATGTGGTGGCTTAAATGTTTGGCCCATGGAAAGTGGCACTATTAGGAGGTGTGGCCTTTTTGGAGGAGGTGCATCACTGTAGGGGTGGGCTCTGAAGCTCTGCCCAGTGCAGAACACTCAGTCTTCTCCTAACTGCCTTCTGATCAAGATGTAGAACTCTCAGCTCCTCCTGCACCATGTCTGCCTGGATGCTGCCATGTTTCTGCCTTGATGATAATGCACTGAACCTCTGAACCTGTATGCCAGCCCCAATTAAATGTTCTTATGAGTTGCCTTGTCAGTAGGAGAGAATGCTTTTCTAATCCTGTAGAGATGTGATATCTCAGAGAGGAGGGGTACCCAGGGGCACCTTCTCAGAGGTGAAGGGGAGGGAAATGGGGAAGAACTCTGGAAGGGGGGACTGAGAGGAGGCAACATTTGGGATGTAAGTAATTAATAAATAATATTAATATTAGTAAACAAATAAAAAGAAAAAAAAAGAGTTGCCTTGGTCATGGTGCCTGTACACAGCAGTAAAACCCTACCTAAAACAGGAGGTATGGCCCCAGTGGAGGAAGTATGTCACTGCGGGGATTTTTTGAGTCTTCAAAGCCTGGTGCCATTCTAAGTGTGCTCTCTCTGTTTCATGCCATGGTTGAAAATGTGAACTTGCAGCTTCTGGCTCCTGCCTTTGTTTCACTATCATGGACCCAACTCTCTGGAACCCTGAGCCCAGTAAGCTGCTTTATGATGTTTTATCACAGCAAGACACCATCCATATACACTGAGTGTGCCAAAACGTAGTTGACTTCATCCATATACACTGAGTATGCTAAAAAGCATCGGACACCATCCATACACAGAGTATGCTAAAAATGAAGCTATAATTTATTTTTTATTCTTTAATTTCTTTTTGAAAATTTGTCTTCTTTATCCATGTGGGCTTCCTTGTCTGTGTGTGCACTATGGTTGTGCAGGTGACGTGTCTGTGCGTGCACTATGGTTGTGCAGGTGTGCAGTGAAGCTGGAAGAATGCACTGGATCTCCTGCAGCCGAACTAATTGTAGCTGTGCCCTCTGATTCTGGTGCTTAGAACAGAAGCCAGGTCTCCTCTGCAAGAGCACTGAGTACTCATAACTGCAGTCACCTCTCTGGCCCAGTACCTTCTTCTTCTTCTTCTTTTTTTTTTTCTCAAGTTAACTTTCTTTTGCGGGACTGAGCGGGTGACCTCATTGGCTCCATAGGCTCCCACAGCCTAAGAATTCCTAATCTGCCCTGTTTGACTCTGCTGGTCGTTCATTTCTGTCCTCTATCCTTCTCAGTGTCCACAGGAGGCCAAGTGTAGAGTCAATGGCTTCCTGCTCATGGGTGTCTGGTTGGATGTGGCCAATGTGGTAACGGCAGGATTCAGAAGGCTGGAGAAAACCCTGCTTCCCCTGGCTCCCTTTCTCCTGGCCACACCTGTGTGTGGTTATAATTTTCTTCCAAAGTTGCCATTTCTTCTAGAGCTCTGGTGATTCCCAGGTTCTCAGAGTCCCTTTGGCCATGTGCTTCCTCGTGCTGTGGAGATAAGGGGGTGGGCTTGCCAGATGATTAGATCCTGGGTTCTCCCACCATGCTTGCTTACTTCCTTTGTAAGACTAAACTCTAAGGATATCTGAGTGAACATGGCCTCTGCAAGAACTTGAACAATGAAAAAGAAACAGAGGTTATCAAAGAACATGAGTAATATTTTTTGTGGGAAAGAATAAGTGATAATGTGATGTTTTTAGTTATTTGTAAGTTTTTAAAATACTAAACGTTTATAAATTAAAAGCAAATACTGGGTCTTTAATCACAGCACTCAAGAGGCCAGCCTGGTCTACACAGTGACCCCAGGATAGCTAGGGCTATGTAGAGAGACCTTGTCACAAACAAACAAACCCCAACCAATCAAAAAACTGGGAAAATTATATTTTATGTTAATTCTTAAATTTAAAAAATCTCCTATTTGTAGTTTTTTTTTTCTGGTATGTTTCTTGGTTTTCTCTGGCATTGAAGATCCATCACTACCTATTTTTAACTTTTAAAAATTATGTCTGGTCTGGGCAATCTGGAACACTCCCTTATTCCCACCACTCAGAAGGTAGAGGTGTGTGAATCTCTGTGAGTCTGAAGCCAGGCTGGTCCATACAGGCAGTTCCAGGCCAGGCAAGACGACGTAGTGAGATCCTGCCAGCCAAAGCAAACCTGACTTGACTAATAGTCAATACCTAACTCTGGAGAAAAGCAAACATGAGAGAAGGATTGTCTCAGCTTCAACGGGCTTGAGCAGTTTTGCTGTATGCAAGCCACAGGTCCGCTTCCCTCAAGCCCAGAGCCACTTACTGGTAGTTCAATTCTTTTCAATATATTCAACTATATCCAGATGAAATCAACCCTCTGTCCACAAACAGGCTACTTGCTGCTCTGCCAGAGCAAAGCAGGCCACAGGCAGAGGAAAAAATAGCTCAATAAACAATGCCTAAACTGCTTCGTGGTCCAAGCCGTCTGGAGGAAGCCAAACCAAGCAAAGCGCCTGGCCAAGTCACAGTGGCCAAGTGTGAACGGCCCACGTGTGCTCAACTTTGGCCCCTCCTCAGGGCTCCAACAGATGTGCTGCCCGCAAGGGCATGGGCAACAGCTGAAAATTCAGCCCCAGTCGAAAGCGCTTTTGTTGAACATCAAAGTCACATCAGCTGACCTGAAGGCTCACAGACAGACCCTCTTCACGAGGAGCAGCTGAAGGACAGAGAAAGGGTCAAGGAGGCCCCTGTGAGGGGGAACTCCCACCTCTCTGCCTCAGCTAAGATTACAACCCCTCCAGGAGGGTCAGGCACTCCAGACCATTGCAAACTCGGAATGTGAAAACTGTCCCACGTGAGGTATGTAGATGCTTCCTGGTGAGCACTTCGCTTATCTGCTTGGTGCTGTGGGTTGAACAGAAATTTTGTGGACTCTTTATCCTACAGCTGGCTTGAAGACTAAATGCCCGGGGCAACTCGTAACACCCTCTGACCTCAGCTCTCAACTGTTTTTTTTCCCTTTTTGAGTTAGTACTTTGCTATCTTGACCTTAAGATCCTCCTGCCTCAGTTTACTGAGAGCTGGAACCACAGGCCTGTGCCCCAACTCCTGACTTCCTGACTCACAACCCTCTTTTTTACCTCCAAGACAGGGTCTCACTGTGCAGCTCTCCCTGTCCTAAAACTGTGTACACCAAGATCTCACAGAGACCTGTCTGCCTATGTACCCCTCCCCAGCCTGTGCTGGGATTACGGGCGTGAACACCACACCCAGCCACAGTGCTATTTTAAAATGCTTTCATACTTGGGATATAAGGAGCGTCTTCTTTCTGATAAAGCCCAGACGGATGCACAGGACTAACAGGCGACTGGCAGAGGTAGCTCTCCCATTTGCTGAAGGGCATGGCTTGACTCTTCAGTAGGATATGACATGCTTAGGGTTACACTGAACTAAAGGTCTAGAAGTAACAGCACCACTGAGGCACGGTAGTAGCACAGTATGTGGGAGCGATTGCTTTGGACACTGTGTGAAGATGCGTCTCTGTCCTCCATTGCCTGTCTAAGGCACCTTCTCTGATTAGTTACAATGAAAAGCCTATGGCCTATGGCAAAAGGCAGAATAGTAAGGTGGGACTTCCAGACAGAGAGGACTCTGGGAGAGAAGGCATGGGAGATTCCCTACCCAGACTTAGAGGAAGTTGGACTGAAGTTGAGGAGGGGTAACCAGCCACGTGGCAGACATAAAATAGTATAACCGAAGTAATGTGAGAGTTAGTTGGAAAGCAAGCCTAAACTAAGGCCAAAAGAATCGTAAATAAATATAAGCCTCCATGCGGCAGACATAGAAAGGCCCACGGTTACAGCCTAGAGTATCACATTGGTTGTTTCGTTTCATTCTTTTTGATGCACTGGAGACCCTCAGGGATGTATTACTATTCAATGTGGTGACTGTGAGGTATTACAGTATGTGGATATATGTGTGTATACTGCAGTAGCGGGAAGACACTTCGTGTCCAAATTTCTCAACTGTGGATCAGGTCCCTGTGCAAAGGCGGCCGGCCGGTCAAGTGCCTCTCACCATGTCTTGGTGTCTCCGGTCAGCAGGTTCATTAAGATCCTTATCAAGGGACAAGAGCTATAGATGCTACCTTGTAGAGCTTACAGCTACATTCTTAATCGAGAAAGCAGCTTTATATATGTGATCTTATGTTTATGAGCTTCCATTGCCCCTTTATTTGTAAAACGAACAGATTAAATGAAATTAGTAGGTGTATGATATAAATGCAACGTGAATCAATTCAAACACGCCAAGCACAGATTAGGTAAGGCCACCTACACGGATGGCTTGCTGCCGAGGCAGTTATGAGTAAATTAAAAGGATGGGGCTCAGTTGGTAATGCTTGCTAGCATGTACCAAGGGCCCTGGGCTTGATCCCCATCATTGTAGAAACACACAGGCACACATGGGAGGCAGGTGAAGTCAGTCAACGCCATCCTTGGCTACATAGTGAGTTCAAGGCTAGCTTGGTCTTGAAGTAAGGCTGTCTTAAAAACAAAGATTAATCAAGATCTCCATGTGCACAGCACACACAGAATGTGTTCTTCTGTGGCTTCATTCCCCACATCACGATGATCTTGACATTAACTCGCTGCTCTGTGGTTGGGTAGCTTTTCCTCTTTTCTGGTACTGTGGTATTCTACTATATGAATATGCCATACTCTCCTTTTTCATGTGCCTGCTGGCGGACACTGCGTTGTTTCCGGTTTGGAGTTATAATGAATAAAGCTTTGATGAACATTTGTCTGAGTCTTTTTGTGGACATGAGTTTTCTTATCTCTTAAGTAAATACATATGCAACAGTAGAGTTGCTGGGTCGTATGGTTAGTGTATATTTAACTTTGTAAGAAACTGCCAAATTATTTTTCAAAGTACTTACACCATTTTGCATTTCCACAAGCAATGAGTGAGCATTCCTGCTGCCAGAACTTGGTATCCAGTATGAACACTGCATCCTTCTGCTTCCCCTAAGTCCTACCAGGGCTGGCACTGCGGTGATAGGACTTTACTGCTGGTGGCCTGTCCAGGATAGAGGCAAATGTGTGGCCTGAGGGTTCCTGAGCTAATAGGAATCCCTAGTCATTTATTTTCTTAATCCATGGATTCTAGAAGTACGTTTCGTCCTGTTCACTCCTAGGTGCGACTGGATGGTTCTAGAACGTGGAATGGTCAGGGCAACTGTAGATGATGTCTGAGATCCTTGGAGCCCCAGCACCCTCAGCCTAGGGACCACATGGCCCACCCTGGACCCTGGGAGCCCAGGGCTCTTATCTGTATTTGTTCTCTCCCCGGTTAATTGCTTGCTGCTCTTCCTGATGTGTCATCCCAGTGAATGCATACAGATGAAAAGATGAAGAGCCGCTGTGCTGTGCTGTGCTGTGCTGTGCTGTGCTGTGCTGTGCTGTGCTTCTGCCCTTGGATGCTTGTCTCCATCCTGATCCTGCATTGATCCATCAGTGCTGAGTGACTCAGGGTGACTGTGAGCCCCTCAATCACCAGGGTTGATGCCCTTGTCACTGTCCTCATTGGGAGACCGTCCTGCTCCTAGTAAGTAGATTAAGGATGAATGCTGCAGAGTTCACAGTGCAGATAGGTACCACTGTTGCAGGATATGTGATCACACTGTGGACCCCGAGACTGTCTTATTTATTGGAATACACTGTTTCTAGTTGTGGTACAGCTCAGCCCTAACACACACTTGTAATCCAGGAACTTTCTGCTTGAATACTGTAAACAAGATTAAAAAAAATCAACCATAGGTCAAGATGCATTTGACAGGTGAACATATGATTATTAACAAACAAACAACCCATAGTGAGTAAGAGAGAGTCAAGAGGACTCCTGCAAGGCAGACACACAGGGAGTAGAAGTGAGAGGCATTCAGTGTGAGGGGTCTGGAGAGCGTCCTTTTGGGAGGTCTGCTAAGGAGAAAGCTCAGTTGGTACTTTCTCTACCTCTCTGAGCTAGCAGGCTTTAGCCCCAGCATCTGTAGCATCTGGCTCCCACATCTTCATTGGTAAAACGGAACAACTGGGATTTTGTTAAAAACAACACACCATACTCATGTGGTTTGTAGATCTGCGAGTTTTGGAGGATAGGTATCACTCCCAAAGATAAAAAAAAATGCAGAGTACAACAAATGGGTAACTTGTGGTTTATGACCACATAGCTACCAACGCTCCTGTGTTAGCTCACAGCTTCCTGCTTGGAGTCAGCTCCCTCCACCCTCGAGTAAAACCCATGGTCGCCACACCTATAAACCAAATGAAAGTGATGGGAACCAGGCTTTATAAGTGCCTCTGGGCTGCTGCTGCTGGTCTAGAATACAGACTCCTGAGTCAGGTTTCCTAGCGTACTCCCAATGTCTGCCAAAGCAACCCAAACTCACTGTATTTACTGCAGGGAGTTTCTCACATTAACCCCAAAGGTGCACTGGGTAATTGAGGGGCTCACAGTCACCCTGAGCCATTTGGCACTGATCTATCAATACAGAACCAGAATGGAGCTCGTGGCCTGTCTCTGAGCCCAGGATTCCGAAGCTCCCAACCCACTCAGCATCCAAGGGTGAAGCAAAGCCCAGCACAGTGGAGGCCTGCTACTGTTCTTCCCCCTTTACATGTCATCCACACAACAGCCCCATCAGGATGGTACCTCCTTTTGTATTTTTCAGACAGCAGGCTGACATGCCAGAGGGGACACCCCAACTTCAGAATATACAGACCATCACATCTAGATATGACAGAACCATGAATCTGGCCTTTTTCTTACTTATTAGCACTTTGGATTTTCCAGAAGGTCTTGTGGAATTGGTAGCTAACTTTTAGCCTTCTACAGAACTGGTTTTCTCCTGAGAGTACCAGAGTGCCCATACTTTGGGTCATTGCATCACCTTGTGGTCATGACAGGAACTGCACCTTCTCAAGTAATGGGAATCAATCTACTAGAAACCAGAGGTTAGACTCTGCCCTCCCAAAGCTGGCCAACTGACTTGCAGAGCCAGGACAACCTCGCTCACATTTCAAGGCTGTGGCTGAGGAATAGGTACTCGACACTCGCTCCCACTGGGCCATGCAGTGTCCACTAGTGGTTGGTGACTATGCTGCCCACACGCCATTCTCCTCTGTGGGCTGAGGGATCAGTGGATTCTATTACTCATTTTGCTTCACAAGTATCCTATATTATTTATGCTAAGCTCATTGTACTTCTGTCATAACATAAAGAACCTTGGGCAATCCATATAAATTTAATCAGCTGCTTCTGCAGAGTGGGACTCAGGTTGTACCGAAAACTGTGGGTACGATTAAGTGAGAGGCTGAGTTTGAAAGCATCTGATCGACTGTGCCAAACATGTAAATATAGTGACTATCAGAAAATACTTCTCAGTAAGAGATGACATGTTTCTGGGCAAAGCACCTCACACTTTGAACTTCCTTACTTGAGTGTCTGTGGGTCAGGAAGAGCAGACGGTGTCCGTAAGCATGAACCATACCTACGTGCAGTGAGTGCTTGCTTCTTCTGTGTTTACAGCCTGTGGAACGGATGTCTGTTAAAACAGTGCCATGCTCTCGCACGTGGAACAACTTCACAACTGTCCCTCAAGGTGTGATATACACATTACCAGGTTTAAAAAAAGAAGGTGACAGTTGGAGGGTCTTAGAGCATCGGTGCAAAGGCGGGAACAACGTGAATGGAACGTGGATCGTTTGACAGGGATCCGGTACTTCCAAACATTCTGAGTGGTGGACCACAGTCCAGGACCCACTCACGTGTCAGTACACAGCTGAGATAAAAACCTCAGCGAGGGCGGGCAACACTGACCACACATTCAGTGCATCCTCTCTCCCTCTCACCTCTCGACAGAGTGACTCACAGCCTAGGAGTCAATCTGGAAGAATCTGGTCCTCAAACAACCTCCACTGGATATGGACAGTAGGATCTAAAAGAACAGGCAGGAAATTAAGATAATCTTAGGACGTTCCATCAATAAGAAAAGACTGTCCAGACAAATTAGGTATTTCTTAGGTTTGTAACTTTGACACTTGGTAGTCAGTTCTCATCCCTCACGATTATGGACATTTAGACCTAACAGACACAGGTTACTAAAGTGCATCCTTGTTACATTTCCCTGCCAAACACAGACAAGCTACGGATTATTCCTTTTTCCTTTCTCCTAGATAGTGATGCCAGAGTGGCTGTCAGTGTATACAGCTGGAGTTCCCATCTTTAATGGAAAATTCTGAGATTTCTTTGATATCCAAGATGTACATTTCTTGAAGCCCACTCCATGGGTGCACGTGCAAATGCCGATGTATACTTTTAAGTCACCACTGTGTTGATGACAGAACAGCCCTCTTTGGTGGGAGCCATTCAGCTCATAAAGAAAGAGTCTGAGACACTGAGACAGAAGTGGCATTGCAAATACTTCAATGAATTCTGTAGAGACCGTTTGAGACTTGGTTTGAAATGTAAAATAACTATATCCCGCAACATCTGAAGACAGCTTTTGACTCCAGCCCCTTCACACATCAGCCTGTGCCCACCCAGCTCTCAATGAATGAAGCAGTTCTTGCCCCCTGCTTCCAGGGTGTTCCGAGTTTTACCTGATGGTGCCAATAGATGTTAGTTCACTGAGTAAACAACAGGTGAATAGCGGCTGTCCTATTTTCTTGCTATTTTTTTTAACTACTCAAAGTAATTTTAAATACAAAAGGCCAAGGCCACACAACATGGTGGCCATCAGTCCCTCATCACTGTGGGGAAGGCTGAGTCTAGAGAAGAAAACACCCAGTTCTAACTGACCCATCCGTGTCTACATGTAGCATTCTGTGAAGGAAGCCTATGGTCTTCAAATAAGTGCCGTATGTGTGCGTGCGTGCATGCGTGCGTGCACGAGCGCTCAAGAGTGTGTATGCACCATGATGTACCTCTGGAGGTGAGAGGACACCCTGGGTGTCGGTCCTTGCCTTCCATCATGTTTGAGACATCAGGGCCTCTTGTCAGTTGCTGTGTTCTCCAGAGCAGCCAGCCTGGGAGGTTTTGGAGATTCTCCTGTCTCCATCATAGAAGCACCGGACTGCACACATACACTACCATGTCCATCTTCAAAGGGTTATCACAAGCTGAACTTCAGTCCACATGCTTGAGTGCCAACCTTACCCATGCTGTAGTGAAGCCCCCACAGTGATGCTCTGGTGATGCAACTGTTTGCTAATTTTGCTGAAGTATGTAGGCTGCCTACCCGAGCCAGACCAATGTAGCCTAACCAGGTAAGAACATGCCTTTTGGTTCTATACCACATCTAAACTTATCTCTGATAGGTGATTGATGACTTCATTAATGTACTCTGGAAGCACGGGAGGGCCCCTGTCCTGTGAGATCTGGCCACACTCACGAGTCAGGACGGCTCGCTCAGATATCCTGGGAATGGCAGGCTAAGCAAGAGTTCAGTTCCATATGGCTGTCCATCCTGTCTGCAGCTGTGCACGGTCCACATGCTGGCTCTCCTTGTCTCATTGAAAGAGTCCCAGTATCTCACAGAGTGCCCTTCCATAAAATGGACTGCTTCTGGAAGACAGGATGCTGCACAAAGGCCCTCCTTTCTGGTAAAGATGACCTATCCTTGAGGCATACCCAGACAGAGCCATGGTACTGCTCTCTGCTGCACACTCTGAGTGGTGCTGAGGGAGGCAGAGAGCATGCTGGACCAACGCCGCCTCTCTGCTTTCCTCTCCAAACTCATTCAGGGAAGGACACGGTTGCCTGCATTCTCAAGGCTGGAGTTTGCCTTGTTTATGAGTCACATTCAAGAATGATGACACCCAGATAAAATTTAAAAACCAGCATAAAAAAATCACCATTTCACATAACTTTCAAACAATGCTAAAACGTTTTGTAGATTAGTAGCAGCGATGCAGTCTATGAAATAAAAATGCTTCTATAAAACAGGGTGACGGGTCAGCTAGGATGGCTTAAGTGGGTAAAGGTGCTTGTTGCCAAATCTGAGTTCAAGTCCCAAGTGAGCCCACATGGTGAAAGAGAGAAGAGCTCCGACAAACTGCTGTTTAACCTCTGTACACACAACCAGACACACAACACACAGCTTAAAAACAAACAAACAAACAAACAAACAAACAAATAAATGTATGTTAAAAAGTCAAAAGCCAGAATTTGGCGATAATAAATGAACAATTCCTGGAGGGAAGGAAAGGCTGTGGGTTTGGATGGAGGCTCTGGCGCCCTGCAGGGCAAGGAGCAGATGTATCCTGGGACCTGAATCTCCACAGAGCTCTGCTGCAGGATGAATACACACATCGTCAATCAATCTGCTGAGCGAACATCTATCAGATTAGTCTACCTAGCTCTTCCTTACATTTTTGTTTTGTAAACATAATCCTTGGAACGGAAGTAGAAATGTTTACGTGTCAACTTTTATGTTTCTTTCCTATCTAGTTATATAAAGATGAACAAATCCTTTGGGGCTAACAGAAGCAGAAAAGAAAAAACATACTGTATTTTTAGACAAGACAAGGAGGGTTAAAGAGAGCATGAAACAGGTAGTGAAGGCCCTAAGAAAAATCAGAGAGAGAAAGAGACAGATGAATGCTGGTACAAGAATTGGTTTGCAGCCTCTCCAAGGTTGTCAACCCTATTTCCTTCCATCTTGGGACCATTATTTGGGTTCTTTTTGCTTTTTTCTGCTGGTCCCTGGCCCTCAAATAGGAGGACTAACTCTGTGATACAACAGATAAATAATTTGGTAGCAAAACCTACTCAGATACATTATCATAAGTTAGCTATGGAGGACCACGAGACTCAAGATGAAGTTGTTACTTTATACATGGTGTTTTCAAAACCCATCTCCACCTAACCTAAAAGGGGGGACTTCTGCCCCTAGACCAAGCAGAGAGGGGCCACCCAGAACCCGCTCTGACAGGCGATCTGAATTCTTGCTTAGGCTGCGAGGCTAAGCACTGCAGGGGAATATCAATAAAAGATAAAAATATCTAAATTATCTATCTGGGTTCCCTGAGGGACAAGCCTGACTGCTTAAGGGTTGATGTCAAAAGTATCCCCTCTCCAGGAAAAAGACATCGGGATGGGTATGGCCCACATGCCTCATTGGACAACGACAGGGGGACCGGAGCCATTACAAGGTCCCCTTCAAATACTGGAGGTCAGGCCTCTATCCCCGCATTCGCAAGTTTAGAATTGCCACAGCCCTTCTATACTTAGAGAAGGGAGGAGATGTCAGGGGCAGCCCTGCTTACACACTGTAGGCCTAAAATCAGCCATAGGCCTAAAATCAGCAATAGGCCTGTCACACATGTATACTAACACCAAGTCTTGGGTCTCAGTGGAAAAACATTGAAACAGATGGCTATAAGCTAATGTCAACAGGCAGCTTTTGTGGAAATTTACAAGCCTGAGTAGTCATAGACCTTGTAAATAGGTAGCCTTGGCAGACAATACCAACTTAGATAAGGACAAGCGAGTCATAGGCAGAGTCATAGTGACTTGTCCCCTGAACCTTCACCTAGCTGATACCCAGTTCTGAAGATATCTGTATTCCCCCTGAGCACCCACACTCCAGTGTCATTCCCTTCCCCACATCCTGCCTTTCTGTGTTTATAACCCCTGTGCGAATGAATTACGATTTGAGAAAAAAAAAATCGGGTAAAAAAAAATAAAGTTTTCCATTAAGGAAAAAAAAATACTGTATTTTAAGAGCATGTACCCACAGAAAGCCTTAGTCCAGTATTTCAGCTTCCAAAAAAGGTAAGTGTATACACAGTGTATACACAGATGGGGCATACATGCCAGATGGGACACAGACATGGAGGCTTCAGTCATCTTTGTCTTTAACTGGGGAAATCTGCAATGTCTGAGACCACTAAGCCAGGCATGGGGTGAGACTGTGCACCAGGACCTTGGGTACAGAACACGGTGCACCACCCACCTACCTTTCTCTTCCTGGGAATGGGCTCATCGAAGAGCAGGTTGCTGGCCTCTGCCTCATCAATGCCATCGTCCGGCAGTGCGGGGCTACGGAAGGGCTTGAAGCTGTCAGCGGACAGTGGTGGAGAGGGTGTGGATGGGTTGGACTGGTCACTCGGAGCGCTCCAGCTCCAGTAGCCGCTGCTGCTGCTGCTGGATGGTGCTCCTTCCTTCCAGGACCCGCTGAGACCCTCTGTGAGCACAGGGGACAGCAAGTGAGAAACTCTGGGAAAGGGGTTCTAACTTCACCCCCACACTAAGTTCTTACCCACCGCAGTCCCACGGTTATTTCTAAGCATCTGTTCCAGCCACACAGCGACACGACTGTCTGTGCTCTCAGTGAGTGTTCTACTGTCCTTGGAACTGGTGGAGATTGTACGGGAACAAGAAAACAATCGGTACTTCTTGTTCACCAACTGCGGGGCTTCTGGTCTGCTGGCTGCAGTGCTTCTGAGTGGGACATTGCCCGTGGTAGCTTCCCACACACTCTGGCCACCAAGCCTCCACCCTGCACCTCCCCATTCCAATTCTACTGTTTCAAAATGGCATTACTCATATGACTATGGTTCTTGGGCTATACGCATAAGAAATCAGAGGAAGAATCTGTGAAAAATGGAAATTTCTAGATAGGCATCTAAAGCAAGCTCCCACTGCTGATTAAAACAAATATTAGGGTCTTACATTCTGACCGCTTTGATAGCCCTTCAAACTTCATTTTCAAAGTCACTGTATATGATACAGGGCTTTGTGATGGCATTTCCATATATCAGGGTCATGACCCCTCACTCTAATCCCCCCTTCCCTCTGCCCCCCCAATTACTAGTCTCCTCTTTTACACTTATCAGTCCCCATTCCTGCTTATATGCCCTGAGTTCCACTCTCCCACCCCCCATGCCTTGGGGAGCACATCTGTAGTTTCAAGCACTGTTACACCTGTCACACAGGGTAAGGAGTATCCCCATTTGACACTGGCACAAGAAGTTCATCTGCCTGCTCTCTACCTAGTAAATGACCCTGGCTGGCCAAGGCCAGAACCTGGTCTGTCAGTGGCCCTTGGTTTTGCAGAGCATGTAGGTCCTCCACTGTGGGCACCCTCTTATCTCTGTGGCTGAGCTGGATGGCATCAGACTTTATTGGCAATGCCTACTTTCTAGACTGGTGTCCAACTCAACTGTAGGGAGTCTGATGCAGAGATTTCTCCCTATTAACGTCAGAACAGGGGGCCTTTGGTCACTGTGGATTTACTTCATCTTTCAAGATGCCCAGACTTAATTAGCATTTATATAAATTCTACTTTCTTCCTGGATAGTTTCTCTTCCATATTTATGTGTCTTGTGAATATACTAAAACTAATTATGAGAGGGAGGAGGAAAATCCCAAAATACTATTAAAATACTATTAATTAAAATACTATTAATGTCTGTGTAATTACTAATGCAGCAAAGGTGACTAGCAGACCAGCATTTGTGGGGAATCATGACCCTTACCTAATCAATTATAAATTTCCAGAAAATTCCTCAACTACATCAAGGAAAAAGTTGAGTAGAAGTCACTTAAGGTTGGAGCTGAAGTGCTACAGAAGCTGCCACTTCATGGTGTCAAGTGTTTGCTGGAACGGAGTGCTCATTCGGCACCGGCACCTTGCTAGCATCACAAAGTTTCCTTCCTGCAGACTGACGGGAGAGACGGATGGATGCAGTGACCTCCTAGAACTAGCACGAGGCGTGAAAACCGGTGGCTTCCTTACACACCCTACCACACACTTGTTCAATACAATCAAGGTGACACTGCTGGAGCACGTGCAATCAATACAATCAAGGTACACGTGCAGCCACTGCTGGAGCAGCTGATCCGCCTCAGAAAACTAGAAATTCTCACAATGGGCTCTCATCTATTTGCAAAGCTACCTCCTAACAGAGCAATCCGTCTCAGGCAGGCACAGAGAAAGATCACAACAGGTCCCCAAATTCACTGACATACCATAATTCTGGAGAATGATATTATTCCTATCCAAAATAGTGACTTTGTTATAAATTGCCTCCCTTGCTTAAAATTTTGCTTTCTTTTGCAAACCAGTGGGAGACATCAAATTTAGTAGTTGAGTAGTTATTTTTAAAAGTTTTTATTTATATATTTGTTTATTTTGAGGCAGGGTCTCTGTGTAGGCTAGCATATCTATCATCTCTCAATCTATCTATCTATCTATCTATCTATCTATCTATCTATCTTCCTTCCTATCTATCTATCTATCTATCTATCTATCTTTCTATCTATCATCTATTTATAGGCAGGCTCTCTCTGTGTACGCCAGGCTGGCCTCATCAATTCATAGAGACCCATCTGCCTCTGTCCATTCAGTGCTGAGATTAGAAGCATGTGCCATCATGCCTAGGTAAGTAGTTGTTTTATTTTTTTAAACCATAAATGAGTAATGGCATACTTTTGTTGCTGAGCTAACAAAAATTTACAATTGAAGAATCAAAAGGTTTATTTTAATTTTAATCTTTAAGTACAAGTACAAAGTAACAATAGAAATATTCTCAATTTAAAAAAGAATTGTATAGTAAAAATAATGATTAATTTAAAAATATCTTTTCCCCTCTAAGTATTGGAACTCATTCCTAGAATGTTTTGGGGGGTACTCCAGTCCTCCAACCATGCTGCCTGGATGAGAAAGGCAAAGTGGTTTCCAAAGGCAACTAAGCAAGAATGGCCACTTCATCTCAATGCATGAGCTTAAGCTGTGTGTGTGTGTGTGTACATATGTATATATATATATATGTTCATCTGTATGTCTGTATTTAAACGCATATACCTACACACATACATGTGTGTATGCTGCCTGTTATCCTAATCCCAACTTTCCACTGTCTGTATGGATGACTTTAGATGCTCTCTCATGGTCTCAGAATACAGACTTCTAGCCAGGCATACAGGACCTGTCATGATAAAGGGCCTAGTATCATCCATCCAACTCCATCTCCCACTGTCTGCTTTCCCAATTCATCATGCAGATTAAATAAAGTGTGATTAGAAAGGCAGATCTGGAATGAAGAAGACAGGAACTAGAAATGTCGGTCTGGCATTTTTAAGTCAATTCACACATGCCTTGGCTTACTTATCTATAAAGTAGTGATAACAGTATCTGTTTCACTTGTTGGTAGAAATACGATGAAATAGAGCAAGCAGCACTGATAGCAAGTCAGTGCTCAGTCAGTGTGCTAGCTATTAACGAGGCCATGACTTTCCCCCTAGGAGACTATGCACTCTAGGAGTATGGCCACTATGTATATTCTGTTGATATATTCAGGTCTTCTAGATGGTATCTGATAAGTAGACAGTAAGCTCGTGAGTAGACTAAGTAATTCTCTTTGGTTATGAAGTGTGTGGTAATACTTTTACAAACTACTCAACCTTCAGTGTGCTCACTGGTCCAATCAAAAGGAAATGATGCTGGGAAAACAAGCTCGTTAGACCCTTCTCCAGTTACCCGAGGAAAAAGGCACATAAGTACTGCACAGATACGTCCTGAAACAGAGTAAACTCAATATGGAATTCAATAACTGTGCCTAGGTGAGCACATAAGAATCCTGGGAGAAGAGGTGGGAGATGCTGATGGCCCAAGGTCCCTATTTCCCACATATTCCCTGATTCGATACCAACTGTTTATTGAGAGGAATGAGATTGCTAGGAGAGAGAGGCCTTGCTCTTGGTGCTAAGGGGAATGTTCCCAAAGTCCATACTGTAGACTCACCATTAGGCCGCACAGGAGGGCTTCGAACCAAAGGGCTGGTTGACAAGCTGGTCAATACCATGGCTGCAGTCACCTTGTCCATGTCAAGTTCCTCTGAAGATTTTCTGTAAAACAGGAAGAAATGCTGTATGTCTGGGCTCACTCTATCCATGGCAGACAGGCAAGCCATTACAGGCTGCCACATTTACTTTCTAACAAATTCTCAAGGAAAATCCAGTGTTCTGCAAGTTGACTTATGGATAAGTGGCCAAGCGTGCCAGGAAGCCATATGCACCATGAAGAAGGGGGTGTGCTGATGAGCCAGAAAGATGCTGCTGCAGGTACCAGCAGTGCTGAATAAGACAGGCAAACTCACATGACAAGTGCTGACAGTGGAAGTACTATGAAGGGCATCAGCAGTGGATGCCACAGGGCCTAAATGTCTCTGAGGAGTGACTTCCGAGGGGATGTGAGGGTAGGGAGGATTGAGTCCAGGAGTGGAGACAAGTTTATTTCTACTGCAGTGGTATCCTGAGGTACGCTGAGGTACGCTAGAGAGAGGAGAGGTGCAGAGCTCTCCACTGGGCCCTGTGCCAACGCAATGCTTCTCGTTTATTCTACATGGAGAGGAGAGTCGCCGAACACTTTCAGAAGGCCCATGAACATAACACGGTTAGTACTTGCAGTCAAAGTTGATCTAGCATCATGCAGGATGGAGTTTAGGAAAGGTAGAACAGAAGAGGGAGGTGGTGAGATCGCCGACAGACTACAAATGAAAAAAAAATGGTGGTTGGGAGTGGGATGGAGTCATGACTGTGGGTCTGGTGGGGAGAAGTGATATCTAGATAGTTCTGGTATCAGCATGAGCACATCCAAGAGCCTTTACCAACGGGACAGCAACTAGGCAAGAAAAGCACTCAGAGGCTGTACTGGCTGGTTTTGTGTCAACTTGACACAAGCTGGAGTTATCACAGAGAAAGAAGCTTCAGGTGAGGAAATGCCTCCATGAGATCCAGCTGTAAGGCATTTTCTCAATTAGTGATCAAGTGGGGAGGGCCCATAGTGGGTGGTGCCATCCCTGGGCTGGTAGTCTTGGGTTCTATAAGGAAGCAAGCCAGTAAGTAACATTCCTCCATGGCCTCTGCATCGGCTCCTGCTTCCTGACCTGCTTGAGTTCCAGTCCTGACTTCCTTTGGTGATGAACAGCAATGTAGAAGTATAAGCTGAATAATCTCTTTCCTCCACAACTTGCTTCTTGGTCATGATGTTTGTGCAGGAATAGAAACCCTGAGTAAGACAGAGGTGTTTAAACCTGAGACACACACCCCATCCACTGCCCTTTACACTGTGTGCGCATGTGTGTGTGAGTACTTATGTAAGTGGGTGGGTGGGTCGGCGGAGGGGTTCTACATTATTCACTGAGGCAGGGTGGTGTCAGCCAGTGATCTCAGGATCGCCCATCTATGTACCTTTGGAGGCTGGAGTCACAGGTGAGCACCTGACAGCTAGGTTTCTAGGACTCTGGAGCTCTAACCACTGAACAATCTCCTCCACTCTGGACTCTGGGGCTCTA
>NW_021604565.1:4827689-4828457 GCF_004785775.1 Grammomys surdaster | reverse complement strand
GCTCTAACCACTGAACAATCTCCTCCACTCTGGACTCTGGGGCTCTAACCACTGTGCAATCTCCTCAGCCCTCATGCCTGGTTCTCATTTTACTTTCCACATCCTACTCAAGGACAATGGGGCACAGGAACAGCTAAGATTACTGAGACAACGAGGCTGCTCTTGTTTAATTCTGGCCAGTTAACCATGAATGTGTAAGGTAGCCACCACAGTGACTAGAGTCAGCTAGTGTAACCTTATTTCTATGGAGAAGATATAAATCTGAGAGGCAAAATTTTATGTAGTACAAAACGCAAAATAAGTGATCCTCCCTCCTGGGAGATGGACACCTTCCAATTAGGGAACAGTGGGAGAGGCACGGCACAGGATTAACAAGCTATATCTGCAGACGGACTGTCACACTGACCAGTGGGGAGGGTGCTAATCTCATCTTCTTGCTGGGATTTAGAATCATCATGGCAACAAAACTCTAAGCCTGCCTGAGAGGAGTTTACTAGATTAGGTACTGAGGTAGAGGCCTCCCTTGAATGTGGGCTGAGACAGTCTATGGCTTGGAGGCTGGCCTTAACCAACGGGAGAAGGCTAGCTGAGCACAGCCGTTTAGCATCTCTGCTTCCCAGCTTCAGATACAACGGGACGTCTGTCTCAAGCTTCTGCCATGACTTCTCTGCAGTTATGGCTGTACTCTCAAACTGGGGTCAAAATAAACGTTCCTCTTGGCTGTTTTCCTCAGGTATTTTTGTTTTCCTCAGGTATTTTTGTTTTCCT
>NW_021604565.1:4821234-4827679 GCF_004785775.1 Grammomys surdaster | reverse complement strand
TGTTTTCCTCAGGTATTTTTGTTTTCCTCAGGTATTTTTGTTTTCCTCAGGTATTTTTGCCATAGCAACAAGATAAGCAACTAACTCATTATTAATTAGTTTCATCATGAAGTTACAGAAGACGAGTCTGACTTGCTGATATCCATGATACTAAATTATTATGTGTAATACAGTTCTTTCAATCCAAGGTACCAGAGGATGGAAACCTTTGAAATTTTCCTGTAAAACTCTTCTCAAAGTCTCTATGTGCTTACTCCCTAAACTGTTCCATCAAAAAGTAAATTATTTCTTTCAGTGACTGGCAAATAAAAATAAGCAAGCAAGAGATGGGACCATAAAATTGCTTCCGTGGAAACTTACAAGACAATAGTACAAACTCAGAGGCAGAAAATCCTGCATACACACTCAGCTGCAGTTGGTCACACAAGCCTTCTATCCATCACGGTGTAGAGGATCCCCAAACTCAGCGAAAGGCAATGCTGGTTGCTATAGAGACAACATCTCTTGAAGCAGCACCAGGGAAGGAGGGTGAAGCACCTTCATGCTCCCCTGAGTGTAGTCATGATTACAGAGGGTAGGAATAAGGAGAAAGGGGGCTTTCAGAGACGCTGAGGTCTTCCTCCCTATACAGGGCTGGTCAGTTTGAAGACAGGCATGGTGCTTCACTGGTTTGCAACTGTGGTGTAACCACATGTGGTGCCACATGTCTGATCAGGCCTTGAATCTGTCAAGCCAGTCCATCCATCAGCAGGGGCCTGCTGGCAGGAGACAGAAGCTGCCAGGAGACAGAAGCTGCCAGGCTTCTCAGTCAGGAGCCTGAGGAAGAAGCTAGCCATCTTGGAAACTTAGCCATGGCCTCTCTCCTTACCTGTCTGCCTACCAGTGAGTTAGTCTAGCTCCCGGGCTTTCAAAATCGTGAGACAAAATGGACTCTTATGTGGCTTCTGTCACATACCTGATCATAGCAATGAGAAAATACACAATGAATACATCGTTATTTATAAAAGTTCTAAAAGCAGGATGAGAGGAGTGGGCACCTGGTACCAGGGAAGGCCATACTTAAGGATGGGACGGCACCACAACACTGTGTCCCCTGTCTCCACAAGGCTTGCTAGGCATCCGGCCACATCCACCTGGGTTTCAGAGTCCCTTTACACTATTTTCTCCTCGAATCATTTTCAGAGATTTTTGTTTGTTCGTATTTTTTTAATGTAAGGTAAACATTTTGTTTTAGAGGTCTAGGTGACAATTCAAACAATTGATGGCTCTGATGGAAGGCCATGTGTCAGGCACATGTCGCACCACAGTTACACCAGGTTGGTGAGGTCCAGGCTGGAGGCTTCTTTCATGTTGGCTAACTTGCTCCCCAGTGTGCTGGAAGGTGCTAGGGAGGCTTCCAGGGAGAGCTGTCAGCAGCCTCACCCCTTTACAGACTGAACTCTACACGGTTGACTGGCAGGGCAAGATGTGCCTACAAGTACAGTACAGGACTGGAAAGTCTTATGGGAGCTACCCATCACATTGCTAGAACTGGGACCCTCTCCACTGGAAGGACTGTACATGTGGTACTGGAAACCTGGCTGAAATCTGGTGGCTGAAAGGGTCAGAGGCACCAGTGGGCAAGCGATGGCTGTGCTTCTGAGCCACTGTGCTGACAGTCTCTGACTCTGTCTATGATGTCCATAGACTCTGCTCCTGCCGGCACCCTTGGTGGACATCAGGAACTGTAGAGAACTGACCAGGGAAAGCGCCGGCAGGAAGTGACTGTTGAATGCACAGTCACAGATGGATGTCTCTGTCATTCCCTCCAAGGCTCACAGAACACTTTGGAAAGAGAGGACAAGTGCTGGGGGAAGGGGGAAGTGTGGTAGATAGAAATCAAATGCATAAGTGACAGGAGAGGGGAGGGGCTGGTGAGGCCCACCCCCTCCAAGGATCCGACAGTTGCTGGAAGAAGAGGAGACTTTTTCCTAGTGTTAAACCAGGGGTAAGATACTCATGCTCCTGCCAATAACCTCTCACTCGTGCCTCTTAAGTGCCCCCAGTGATTGCCTCACCCAAATAAATACATATGTAAATTTTAAATCTAGAAAAGGACAAAAAACACATTGAAGCAGAAGTGGAACTTTCTGGGAAGAATGTATCTCGGAGAGTGGGCTGGAGAAGGCAGTGTAGTGTAAACATGATCCACATACACGATATACATGTATGAAAATGTTATAATGAAATCTGTTACTCTATGTAACTACTAAATGCTAATAAAACATTAAAAAGCAAAAAGCAAAAAGCTGGTTTATGTAGATTTAAAATGAGAAACAATAGAGAGCACATCACTATAAACTATACATTTATTTTCGCATCACTTTAAACTATGCATTTATTTTTTACATTGCCGAAACTACTAGTACATTTCAAAGTAATTACTGATGCTCATAAAGCAGATTTCTGAGGAGGAGGAAGGGGGTGGGGGAGGGGAGGAGGAGGAAGAGGGAGAGAAGGAGGAAGAAGAAGAACAAAAAGAAGAAGGAAGAGGTGGAGACCACTCGACCACTGTGATGACAACAGATTAGTGTAAGCAAGTATTCTTTATGTTTGTTTAGCTTTTGCAGATTTTGGACTAGGGTCTCACTATGTTTTACTTGCCAACTTGAAACTTACTGTGTAGACAGGCTGGCCTTGAACACTGCTGCAATCCTCCTGCCTCTGCCTCCAGAGTGCAGGGATCATGGGTGTATGCTACTGCCCCTAGCTAACCAGAGTGGTTATTTATCTGACTACCTTTACACTTCCCATTAGTTACTGAAGGTCACCACCACCAACAAAATCAAAGGAGTATATGGCTAATGATCACTTAACCCAGATTTCTCAACAAAATTTTGGATCAAGTTATTGGATGCTACAGCCTTGTGCTGAGTGGTGTTTTTCTTTTTTCTTTGTTAATTTCTTTTCGTATTGTACTATCTAATTACTGATTAATTAGTGCTGCAGATCAAAGCCTTATAATTAACACCAAGAGATGATACATAAAGTAGGATCCTCTACACTTGGGGAAAATCGCTGCAAAGACTTCCGGTAGACCTCGAGCAGCTAGGAGGGGCACTTGGGGTTCTAATAGATACCTTCTCTTAATTTGAAATTGAATTAACTATTACAAGCCACACCAATCCCACATAAAGACAGAGATTCAACTAAAAGATAATGTCTCCTCCACATTCAGCTGAGTTTTATGGAACTTAGCAATACTTAGAATTATTGTTATAGGAAGAATAATCTTGATCGCTATTTTATATATCATCCAGGCCAAGGGAAGAAGGCGTCACACCCTAGGGTGTCACGAACAACATTTATCTACAATTAAAGTGTAGTAAGAACTAGACATAAAGATGAAAAATACCTTTCTTAAATTAGTACAAATCTAGTTCCTGTCAGCTACTAAAATCTGTTGTCTAGACTGAAGTCTATCAGTTCTTTCGCTTTCAGTGCTGGGCTCAAACCCAGAGCCTGTATGCATGAGGAAAAAGCCTCGTGAGTACCTGGAAACAAGGTCTAGAACTGAAAACCTTTCTTCTAGGGAAGCTGACGAACCCACACCCAGTCTTGGAATCCAGGAAGGGTTAACTAAGAGTTTGGGAAATCAGATTTGGTAACCATCCATGTGATTAGGCGCAAAAGCTTCTTTTTTAATAGGAATCTTTTAAGAAAATGGGTGTTGTGGTGGTTTGAATAAGTATGGCCCCCATAGGTGATTATTCATCAGGGACTAGTGCTACTTGAGGAGGATCCGGAGGTGTGGCCTTGCTGGAGTGGGTGTGGCCTTGCTGGAGTGGGTGTGGCCTTGCTGGAGTGGGTGTGTCATTGTTGAAGTGAGCAGCAGGTGTAGGCTTTGAGGTTTCACAAGCCCTCAGCAGGCCAGTGGCTCTTTTCCTGCTGCATATGGATCTGGACGTAGAAGCCCCAGCTACCTCTCCAGTGTCATGTGTACCCGCATGCCGCCATGCTCCTCTTTCATGATACTAATGAACTAGACCTCGGAAACTATGCAAGCTCTAGTTATATGCTTTTTATAAAAGTTGCTGTGCTCATGATCTCTTCACAGCAACAGAACAGTGACTAAGAAGGATGTTAACATCTCTAATGTCGGCACTGTCCACCTAGTTTTCCTGAGATAGGGTCGCTCAGCTGCAAGTTGAGAGACTCAAACCCAAATTACTGAAAATAACGAACAATGGCTTAGCAGTCCTGAGGACAGAGAAATGCCTTCTCTGGAGTCTCTCTTGCTTATGGGATGGAGTCCAAAGTCCCACATGACAGACTTTGGTCCCTGTTACCTGAGTCGGTCAGAGTGCAGTGCATGATGCTTTTTCAGGGTTGGAGAGTCCTCCCTAAGCAGTCAGGCTCCCTCTTCCCTAGGTCTTGACTCCAGCCCTGCCCCCTGCTGGGAACCAGCTCCCCTCTTCTTATCCACCTGCCCTCAGCATCAGTTCAGTACCACTGCATGAAGCTGCCTTTACCAGCTGTGCAGTGTCTTCATGGTGGATAGAAAGCTCGCTGCTCCTGCGTATGCCAGGGTTCACTCCGACCTGGATCTCTCCAGCTCTCGACATCCCCAAAACCCCTTGCTTAGGTAAGTTCTTCATGAAGGTTTTGGGGTCACTGCTAATGACAGTCACTGAGGGGTGATAGGCAGTGAGACCAAAACATCTAAAAGGCTCTTGTGGGTTTCCACTCTTACATTGTCATCTTGTTGGACTTGGGGGTTCTTTACCTCTGTCTTGTGAAAAGCAAAGGTTTTCAGCTTTTAAGCAGATCACCCCTGCAGATTGTTTTCTACTGGCCCTAATAAACAAACAACAAGCTAGCTATCTAATGCAAAATTCTTTTTCTCCAATGTATGTTATAAAGTTTCTATATTTACAAAGCCTCATGGATTCACTGGTAAACCCTAGAATCTTAGCAAGAACATTATTAAATCAGAAGTCTCAAATCCTCTGAAAACAACTCTGTGTCATTAGCCGGAGTCTCAGAGAGCAGAGCTCGGAGAAGCATCTCCAACATTCCTCAGAGGTTTTCACTGTGCAGGTCTAAAGCTCTTTACCACAGCCAACATGGATTTCCAGGAGTCACAGGCACTCTTAAACCACAATCAGGCTGCTGCTTACACATCCTGTGGTAACAAACAAGACCAGAGAGAATGTGACAAATTGCTGAATTTATTGACAGCTGTGCTTTGTGGGTCTCCATGTATATGTATCTGTGTCTGTGTGTGTTGGTGTCAAGTGTTTCACAGTGCTTGCAACTGGGGAACAACCACATGCATCTGGGTGTACTTGTGCATGTGTCTGTGTGCATGTATGTATCTCTGTGTGAGCTGGTGATCTTGTTGAGTATCTGGGTGTGCACATGTGTTTGAGTCCTGTATGTATGTGAGTCTGCACTTCTATTTCTGTTCGTTTGGGAGATTATTGTCCCTGGCTCTGCTTCCAGGAGCAGCCAGCCTTTTCCTTCCTTTCTAGTTTCTCTCCAGCCCATTGAGGGTGTGCCCACTATCCACAAAAGGCCACCACTCTCTCCAGGAACCTCTTGGCTGGGCTGCCTCTGACCAGACTGCTGTCTGTTTGGGCTGTCAGCCAGCTGTCCCACAGTCCTGCCTTGTCAGCAGGGCCTGCCACTCACTCAGGAGCAGCAGGGTCCACTGTGATGGGAAAGCAGAGCCCTGTGTCATTCAGGAAGCCTGAAGCCATCATCAGCTTGCTCAGTAATGTCCCAGTTATCCTTGAGGAGAAAACTGTCATCAAAGCTGCATCTCTCACTACGTGCACGGTGAGTCATCCCTGACGTACGGTGCGGCTCATTATGTTATCACCTGGGGGCATTAAATCCATGTGTGCCCGACTAATGGAAAGAGCTGCGGGAAATTGGGAGAAAACAAGTCTAATGTCTGCTGGTTTGCCAACATAAGAACTATGGATAAAGTCCCTGTCTGTCCCCTAGACAAAAGCAAACAAACAACAAAACGCGAGTAGGCTTAACAAGACAGCCTTTCTTACGTCTGCTGCCTCCCCTGCCTGTAACAGTAACTACTCTGCAGACGACACACTGAGCCCTGCTCCCAGGCAGAGTTAGTGGCCATTTCCCTTTCTGGTTATGTGAAGAGACCAATCATTGTTCTGACCATGCCACATCCTGAGTGAGACTCCCAATCCATCTAAAAGGTGACTCTGCAGCCACGGCTGCCCAGGTGTCAGGAGAGGACTGGGAATGCACTCCATGGCCGAGGCGCTGCCCTTCTATTTGGGACAGGATATCACTATGAGGCTCTGGCTGGCCTGGACCCTCTGTAGCCCAGGCTCATTCTGTGCTCAGAGATCTGCTTCTGCATCCTGAGTACCAGAGATACAGGCACACATCAGAGATCTGCTTCTACATCCTGAGTACCAGAGATACA
>NW_021604565.1:4800077-4821224 GCF_004785775.1 Grammomys surdaster | reverse complement strand
CTGCTTCTACCTCCCGAGTACCAGAGATACAGGCACACATCAGAGATCTGCTTCTACATCCTGAGTACCAGGGATACAGGCACACATCAGAGACCTGCTTCTACCTCCTGAGTACCAGAGATACTGGCACACATCAGAGATCTGCTTCTACCTCCTGAGTACCAGAGATACAGGCACACATCAGAGACCTGCTTCTACTTCCTGAGTACCAGAGATACAGGCACACATCAGAGATCTGCTTCTACATCCTGAGTACCAGAGATACTGGCACACATCAGAGATCTGCTTCTACTTCCTGAGTACCAGAGATACAGGCACACGGCATCATACCTTGCCCATGGCTTGGTTTTCAACTGGAGGCATAGACATAATTTTCTGTGACTGAAATATTTATGTGAACTAAAATACAATTTATTTTGGATTCTATTTTTAATTTTTCTATCAATTTAAAATTATGTTACAATGAAAAGAATTTCTATTATATATGTGTGGCTTGGTCTATGTTAGTTAGATCATAGTTAGTATTTAAAAGCTGGAGTCAAGCTGACGGTAGCCCACACCTTTAACCCCAGGACTCAGAAGGCAGAGGCGGTGATCTCTGAGTTTGAGGCCAGCCTGGTTCTTCAGAGAGGGTTTTAGGACAGCCAGGGATGCAGAGAGAAAACCTGTCTCAAAAAAAAAAAAAAAATCCTATGAAAACAAGGAAGCCAACAACAAGCTGATTCTCTATTCTGAAGCCTGCTCCCTTTGTTTGAGATACGCTATCACTATGTAGCCCTGGGAGACGAGACTGGCCTCGAACTCACAGATGTCCCACTGCCTTCACCTCCCTAGTTCTAGGATTAAAGGTGGTGGCCTGCTGGTATTTACTTTTAAAATCATTTTCAAAAGTACTCTCATAATGTATTTAACATGTCTGGAGTCTTTAAAGCCATACTTTATTTTAGGTAGAGCAATAGGCTTTTCCTGTTAAATAACACCATAACGGAATGGTTTCATGGAACTTTAGACAGAAGAAAAGAGGGAAACTTTCAAACCCCTCCCTCAAAACAAAGTTTTTAAATCTCCTTTTCTAAATGGGCTAAGGTAACAAATATACTCCAAGGCTAGCCCCATCTGCTTCTTAGTGTACTGTCTGTCCATGGAACTGAGAAGAGAGCCCGACTTTCACAGTTTGCCTCAGTGGAATGCCACACGTGGGCCAAGAGTGCAAGTATGCTTCCTAACACTTCAATACTCAGACACCTGAATCCACACATCCTCCTCAAATAAATCCTGACCTACCAAACAGATACATAAACAGAGGCGAGCGTAAGTATGGAAACATTTGGAAAGGAGACCCAAGGAGGGTCAAACCAGATGACAACCAGTGGTGCGAAAGCCAAAGGCCCACAAGAGCACCGAAAGCATGCTTGCCGACAGAATCTCAGCCCACCTCCTGTGCTGCCGTACCTACCACTGACACTTGATGTATGCGGTTCAGTTGAACCGTATGAAGTTGCCAACATTTAATAACCTCTATGTTAATTTCATAGGGCTGAACCTGATTATTTTCATGTGGTTTTTTTTTGTGTGTGTGCGCAAGTGCATGTTTGTGAGAGCACACACGTACTCTGCGTGCATTTGGAGGCCAGAGGCCAGCCTTTGGGCCTTTCCTCAGGAGCCACACACCTTGTTCTTTGAGGCAGAGTCTCTTACTGGCCTGGAAATTCCTAGGCAGGCTATGGTGGCTGCCCAACAAGCCCATAAAAGTCCAAGTGTCCCAGCTGTGGACTTCCAAGCTCTATACTATCTTCCACTCCCCAGCAACTGGCTTACACGTCAATGCTTCCACATCTGGCATTTTTTACATGGATTCTAGGATTCAAACTTATGGTCACAAGGCGAGCACTCTATGGACGAACCTCTTTCCAGCTCTTCAACCTGATTCACTGTGCTACTTGAAATGTTTGTCTTTAGTTTGAGACAAAGGAGTCTGTGCTAAATAGTTTATGTCAACATGACATAAGCTAGAGCCATTTGACAAAGGGAACCTCAGTTGAGAAAAATGCTTTTACCAGATTGTTTCTGCACAAGTCTGTGAGCCATTTTCTGCCTTGATGATTGATGTGGGAAGGTCCAGCTCACCGAGGCAGCCCTAATCCTGGCTGGTGGTCCTGAGAACTATGAGAAAGATGACTAAGCAAACCAGTAAGCAGCATACACCATGGCTTCTGCCTCCAGCTTCCTACCTGACTGAGTCCTGACTTCCCTAAGTGATGAAGTGTGACCTGGGAGTTCTAGCTGAAATGAATCTTTCCCTCCCCATGATGCATTTGGGTTACAGCATTTCATTATAGACACAAAACCCTGACTGAGGCTTAGCCAAACAGTGCAAAAAGTGGTGCTCTTTTCTCAGATTTGAATTATGAGTTATTTAATTTCTGGCTCTTATTTGAAGATAACCTGCAATTAGAAAAATTCAAAGTCTCAGTTTGCCTGTACTGCTCATGTGCAAAGTACTGCATCAGCAAGCCCTGCAGTTATCAGTGCTTCTCATACAGCACTGGAATGTCCCATCCACGGATGCACCTGTTTGGCTTTGTGGGATTCTCATGCACACACATTAATGGGTCTATTTTCTGTGGTTTCTATTTTTGTTTTACTCACGTTACTAGCATACATTTACACTAATTCATATAGCCACTTTTGACAGCTAATCAATTTGAAGGTAAATCTATGTGCCTCAATCACTGAAAATGTCAATTCTATCATTCTTTACATTTGATCAGAATAGCACTACTTGAAAGCTACAAAGTCACCCCCACCAAAGACAGAATCATTGCACATCTAGCTGTTCCTACGAAGCATGACTTCCCCAGAGCAAACGGTTGCAGAAGGATCTAATGCCATCAGAAACACAATGGAAAGGTCATGGCTGGCCACACAGTAGATCAGGAGCATGGCCGAGTGGCCCTGGGCCAGGAGGCCCCGAGCCAGACCATATCCAGTTCCCTGTAATGAGGTAGAGGAATACAGGTTAGTAATGCTAAACAGAGTTTAGGCTAAAGCCAAGGAAAGGACACAGCCTGGCAAGAGGAAAGCCCCATAGCTACTGTTTCCTGTTTCCTCTGAGAGCAATAGATGTGGCTTGTAAGCTTTGGATGCTGGGGTTAATATTTAATATGAAAGGCATCACTATGAATAGCTTGGATGGCTCTCAGGTACCACATTGTTTCCAGCTATGCTGACAATCTTCAGTCATGTAGGCCATTACACCATTGCAGAAGCAGATTCTAGAAGCACTTGTTGTAATAATGTTGTCTGAACTGTATTGAGCTTGCCTGCTCCATGTATCTTTCCATTCTATCTATGCTATTAGAAAGTCTCAGATACCTGAAATGCAAACAGGACTCTATTAGTATGAAGCCTGGTGCCTGCCTGTCTTCTTTTCTGTTTTTCAGTCCTTTCAGAGGCTTTCCACATACTTCCAGTGTACCTATCACCTTATGATATGTTATAAAATTTGTAGACTCTGGCTTTATTTGAAATTTGATTGGAAAATGAGCTACTTGAGAAGATCAAACATGGAGAAACAAAGCATAGACTGTGATCTGTCACTGACTCATTTGCATTCCCCCACTTGCTGTGCTATCTCTACACAGGTTCATCTACACAGACAGGTGGCACCTGCTTTCTTTTGGACACAGGTGACATGTCTAAGGGTTCAGAGGAAGAAACTGCATGTCAGTTTGACTTTTCCAAGAAGTCAGTACCAAGACGAACTCAGGACAATGAGAAAAAAAAATGTCCATCAATGATGAGGGGATGGCAACAAAGGAAAGCAGGGAGATCCTGCAACTCTGTCCAACAGGGAGTGTGCTGGTTTGAATACGCTTGGCCCATGGGAAGCGGCACTATTGGCAGGTGTGGCCTTGTTGGAGGAAGTGTGTTACTATGTAGGCAGACTTCGAGGTCTCCTACTACTCAAGTTCTGCCTAGTGCAGAAGAGAGCCTCCTCCCAGATGCCTCCAGAAGACAGTCTCCTTCTGCTGCCTGTGGATCATGATGTAGCTAGCACTCTCAGCTCCCTCTCCAGCACCGTGTCTGCCAGGATGCTGCCCCATTTCCCGCCATGATGGTAATGGACTAAACCTCTGAAACTGTAAGCCATTCCCAATTAATTGTTGTCCTTTGTAATAGTTGTCTTGGTCATATTGTCTCTTCCCAGCAATGGAAACCCTGACTAAGACAGGGAGGAAGGCTGAAAGAAGGAGAGTATACTGAGTAATTCAATCTCTGAGCACAGAGATGGGATCCCGAGTAAGGCCTGTCAGTTAGAGGACACTGTCTGCAGTGTCCAGAAGGGGCCTTGAAGCCAGAAGCACAGAGAAAGCATGAAGTTGCAGTGGCTATTAATCCAAGAGACCTAGGCTGGCACTTCCATGTCCTCTAAAAGGGCAATTCCTTTTACTACCAAGCACTTTTATCATTGGGGCCTTAGTAACTTAGCTCAGAGAATCCCCACGTGGGACAGTGCCTCAGTCTTTCTGAGACACACACTGAGGACCAGTTTTGTTTGTTTGGTTGGTTGGCTTTTTGCGTCAGGATTTTGTGGTTGTTGTTTGATCTTCCTTTAATTCTTTCATGATCAATGAGCCACTGACTAAGGCTCTCAAGTAATATTAACAAATGGGCTACCTTTGCACAAACCTGATTCACAGCTGCAATAACGAACCCCTCTGGCTAGCCTACTGTGTGTCCACTGAGGGTTTTTCCTTTCCAGCTTTACATATTCACATCTGGAGTATTTAAAAAAAAAAAAAAACAATTCCCCCAAAACTTGGAGTTTTCCTCATGACCGTTACATTCCACTTGATTGACAGGTCCTTGTGTGAATGCACAGGCAGCACACTGGGCCTATAGGTTACTGCAGGAAATGGCAGAGAAGGGAGAGAGTGCCTGGACTCCAGTATTTCAGGATAAATATTTTCCTCAACAACAACAAAAAATCTATTATACTTCCTTTCTATTCTGCCAGTTGCCTCCAACAGAAGTCAGACTTAACATGCATTAGTTGATGGATTCCATGGAAACAACAGTGACTTCTAAGATGAAAAGAATAATGGGTGAACACTGGCTGTATTTCTTGGCTGTAAAAATCAAAACTCAGACTCATCAAATTAAATTACTCATTGAGATCCAAGCAAAGCAACCGTACTCTGCATTCAGGTACTGATGCTGCCAGACAGAGATGAGGTCATGTTGCAAAGGAATCGTTCAATCCCTGCCCCGCCCCTGTGCAGAAAGAGCAGACACAGCTAGGAGCACTGACTTTTATGAATTTCTTTAAATTTTTACATCTATTTTGTGTGTGAGTGTGTGTGTGTGTGTGTGTGTGTGTGTGTGTGTGTGTGTGTGTGTGTAAGAGAGAGAGACAGAGACAGACAGAGACAGAGAGAGACGGGGGCGGTGGGCCATGCATATGGAGCTCAGTACAGACTGTGCAGATCAGTTCTCTCCTTTGACTGTGTGGGTTCTGGGCATCAAACTCAGGTCATCAGGTTGAGCAGCAAGTACCTTTACTTACTGAATCATCTCACACACCCTGGGATCGCTAGTAATGTCTGGAGCCTACACAAGATGAGTATTACACTGTTCTCTCCTTTGTTCACAGCTAGAGTACCTGAAGTGGATGTTTTCACAGTTCTCAAACGTGAGCATCTTACTTTTTTTTTTTTTTTTTTTTGGTTTGGTTTGGTTTTTCCAGACAGGGTTTCTCTGTGTAGCCCTGGCTGTCCTGGAACTCACTCTGTAGACCAGGCTGGCCTTGAACTCAGAAATCCTCCTGCCTCTGCCTCCCAAGTGTTGGGATTAAAGGCGTGTGCCACCACCGCCCGGCTTACTTTTTTTCTTACTTAAGACTGACTTCTGGCGGGAGCCTTCTGAAGACCTCGGCTAAGGCTACCGGCACCTCTGGGATGCTCTGAGGGAGTATGCTCGGCAGTGACCACGCACACTTGCTGTATGAATCAGAGTGCATGCTCCAAAACCCCCAGGACTATACTTTGTCATTTCTGTTTTGGTGCCTTGGAGTAACAGAGGGAAGAGAGGCCCAAAGGTGTGGGAATGGGTGCTCTCCAGATCTATCATCCAGCGTCTGGCCTGGAAGATTATTGAGTGTCACTCTTCAAAGCTATCTGTATGGCAAGGACCCTATTGGGTAAAACTCCACCTGAGACCCATTACCTACTGGGTAGAGCTGGGACATAATGTTTCGGAACTATGGAGCTCATGAGTAAACTCTAAGTGACTCTCTACACTAGAGACTGAGGCTTCTGGGAAGGGTCTCTCCACGAGGTCCGCTTCCGTTACTACTGTGCTGAGGAGCATTAAGCCATGTCGCGCGGCCACCTGTAAGTACAGCAGGGGTTTAGCTCTCAGATCCTGGTGCTTTTCTGTCAAGATCCTTTTGGGATTCTCTTCAACACCAACCAGAAAGAGCAGCTTTCTCGCTTTCTCCCCCCCACCCCCCCCCCCCCCGTGCCTATGCTCAAATGCACCGCTTTCTCATTATGGGGTTTCAAGGCAGCAGGAACAGTACAAAACAAATGGATACCCCTGGAAAGGAACCTTAGACATTCAAAGGCATCCTCTCTGAGCTGCACATAGTGCAGCCAACATCCAGCAAGAACGCTCTTTTCCTAAAACCTATGGGCACAGTGCCCAGAAACCTATGATGTCAGGTTCATATACAGACCAAAGAGCAAAGTGTTTGCACACAGGTCAAACATATGCCCCAAAGACATCTTCTAAAGTGATTCGAGTCATTAGCTCCTTTATTCATAAGCTAGCAATTTCAAGGAAAACAGCCAGATCTGGGGCAATGGTCTCTATTTTGAATCCTTAGGATACAGAATATTCCTAGAATCTGAAACAACAACTCGAGAATCCTTTCAGACTGTGATTATAGTGTTTATCAGCCTTAATGTGCCAGAGTGGCTTTGTATTAGATTCCACGTGGAAGATGTGTGCCAGGAGAGCTGTCCCTAAGTGCCAGCCAGCATGCTCTGTTACTAGCTCTCCATCATCGGCTGCATCTGCTCCTTTGGTTTATCTGCCTTAGGGAAAACTAAGAAAGGCCAATGAAAATACTGCTTAAACTTGACAACACTTTCCGTTCTGAATTGCAGGGACACTGTGGACTCTTAGAATAGTGCCAGTATTTTAAGCCTTTCTGACACGTCAGCTAATGGAGAACATTCTTGGCAGGGAAGCCTGTGTGGGAAATGTCTAGAGTTTAATGACATTCTACCTACCATTCTGGAGTTGTGAGAACTCAGCTCTGCAAGGCAGCTTTATTTAACACACGGAGAGCACACAGAAGTGCAAATCACATACAGATTTCTCTACACACCCATGCCTACTGTGAAAGGTTTCTGCTAGGCACCAGGGTCACACTCCTGAGCTCCTGAGCAGGGTGAAGTGGAACAGAACAGCCACACTGCACAAGGCTAGAGTAAGGTTTAGGCTTTCCCACTTATGCTATAATTCGGCTTTATCAACCATAACTGAACACGGATACCCATGTCTTTGGGCATCATGACCTGACAAAGTACTCAGTTTCCCCGGGCTCTCCTCTTACTCTTGCTAGCCTGAGCTGTCCTCCACATCTTTTCCCTGCCTCCCATGGTCCTTTTTTGGTGAGATCTTCCTGTCACAATAGTTAATGGTTGCTCTGCCTCCTAATTTTTTATTTACCTTTTAACCCTTCAAGCTGTCTCTTCTGGGATAGTGCTAAGACTTCATTTTCATCATTTCTCCATTTCTAAACCAGAAGTTTTTGATGATTCCATAGTACCAAAGAAATGCAGTCTAACCCCCTTGGTGTGGCACTCAAGGGCATTCACAAACCATTTCCTCTCATTTGCCTATGGGGCTTTGCCTATATATAAATGTTCAAGTGTGTGTATGTGCATTTTCCTATGATAGTGTCAAAGCATTCAACAAACTTTCAAATAAATTGCTAGCATGTTCCTCCCTGGCCTTTGCTTCCATCTTCCAAAGATCCCTAGTTTGAGGCCCTCAGTCACTCAAACCGTAATGGGATCTTCCATTACCTCATGGAAGTATCATTTGCTCTAATGGAAACAAAACCTCAGCTTGTTTTACTTCTGTCATTCAAGGTTATCTCAAATACCATGTTCTCCACAAGCTAACAGATCTCCCAATCAGAATGAGTTAGTCTCTATATTACACCTCCCAACACTTTGAGATTTGGTGACATCACTACTGTCCCACTCTGTGCTCATGACCTCCATCTGCTGGAATTTCAGCATCTCCCTTCAGGAAGAGAGGATCATCTCATCTTGCTGTCATTGCCTTTGACAATGGAATGTATCTAATCACTGAACCTAGGTCTATGCCAATAAGCGGCTGCTGTTCCGTGTTCATTTCAGCCCGTGGTGAGCACAGCAGGGCTGTTTGTCTGTCTTGCGTTTCTGTACCATCACGAGAACACACACTGACTTGCTTGCTGACCTCAGGCACATGCCAGTCATAGAACAGAAACTAACTAGCCTATAGACCTGCCAGGTCCAGTCTAGATCAGCTGACCTACAGCTAGCCTGCAGGAGAGGCTACATGAGTCATGAGTCATGGCGGGCACATGAGTCTTCTTTTAATTCACTAAGTTTGGGGTGTTCTGAGACCTAGCACTACTGTGCACATGGCTAACCAATGGAAGCTTGTATAGTTTGTGCTGTGACTTCCGGGGCTTCCCTTGCACATGCCTGATCACATGACTGATTGGCTGCACCAACTGTAAATGACTGGTGTGTAGAGACACACTGTCTGCATCTTTGTCCTGCAGTGATCTAGTCCCTTTCTTGCATAGTGTGAGCACATTATATGTTTTTGCTGGTTGTAATTAGGTAATAATTTCCTGAGGTGGAACATCCCTAGTGGAAGTCACTAGTTGGTGTGATTATCCAAATCTACTTCCTGTGCTTCCTGCAAGGGCATCAAACACAGGTTGACAAGCATCCTGAAAAGCTTCCAGCAAAATCAAAGTAGCAATAACCATGGAGTAGTGTGCAAATAACTATTAGTCAGTAGGCTGATAATGGTAGGCTATGCTTTTCAAATGTGACACAGGTCAATTAGCCAAAAGGAGCTACGACAAAAGCGTTCTCTTCTGGTGAACAGCAGAGTTGGGGCCTGTCGCAGGCTCAGAGGGGATTCCTGTTCCCACCCATCTTTCTAAGGAGGATTTTCTGCCTTGCTACCAAGGATCTCAGCTACTTAGTGGTTGTTTAACAGGGTTTGTCACTATGTTCTCAGGAGACCTGTTGGGAGCTGTGGCTGGTCTCTGCTGCTGTCACTAAGCAATGAGAAAGGATAGTACTCCACTCCGACCTGAACCTGCTCTCCATCTGTGGCCAGGCTTCACATAACCAATGTTGTAACCTCAGGCCCTCATTTAACTTACCTGAGATGAAAAGACCTGGGATTGGTGGTGCAGAGCTAGCCTGATGCTCTACGAATTTCACATTTGGTTTCACAGGAAGGGCGGGATAAAAGCCAAGAGCTTTAAAGAGACTCATTTGGCCAAGTCACAGAGCTATTAAATGGTAAAGGCAGAATTTAAAGTCAACAACAGATCCATACATTTCCCAGGACACCACTGCCTCCTCCCACTGCTGATACCTGCAGTGTCTCCAATGCCCAGGATTTCTCCTTGAATACCAGCTGCTGACCATGCCCACTGTTCTGTGCTTTGTACTGCTGAGCCACCCTCTGCTGGAGGCCAGCTCTCACCTTTGTCCTGTTCTCCAAGTTCCACAGCCAAGGTCATGGCTAATTCGAGAACTTCTGAACTTGGACTCCACAGTGTTTATAAGTGAGCAATGCTAAAATAATATGAGGTGGATCTTCATGACTAAGTGTTGCGTTAGTTTCTACTGAGTCCTTTCTATAAGAACTGCTTGACTCAGACTGTTCTGAGTTGATTCCTTTTTTCTTCCAAGCTATGGCTGCACTAGCAGCGAAAGCTGCCAAAGCTCACAGAGAAGAGAACCCCAATAGAAAGCTTCAGTCATTCCCCATGAAGACTAAAGTCCTGAAACAACTGTACGTACTTTGGAATAATGTGGTGACCTTAAGTGGGGACAGCTTCAGACTGCTTTATATAAAGAGGAAGGAAGGACAAAGATGATCATGCTCCCACTGTCTTAGCAGTGCTGAATAAGAACAGGAAACTGTGGAAGGTGTTGGGGGCTAGGCTGAAGAGCTGTGTGGACAGGTGTTCTACATGATAAGTGGCACAGGGATTATAATACAGTGACACTAAGGCTAGACAAATGGCCAAGCAGTTAAAAGCACTGGCTGCTCTTCCAGAGTATTCAAGTTTGAGTCCCAGTATGAACACGGCAGCTCACAACTATAGCTCCACGGATCTGACGTCCTTCTGTGGCCTCCGGGAGCATCGGGCATGCATGTGGTACACAGACATACATGTAAGCAAAACACCTATACACATAAACAATTCTAAAACTGCTATCTATACAATTACTTTACTTTGTGGTGGTTTTGGTCTTGTTGTTCTTTTGAGATAGGGTCTTCCTATGTAGCCCTGGCTCTCCTGGAACTTGCTGTGTAGCCCTGGCTGGCCTCAAACTCAGAGATCTGCCTGACTCTGTCTCCTAAATGCTGGAATTAAATAAAGGCATGTGCCACCATGCCTAGCATCAGTTTGAGGTATATTAGAGGTATTTTGACCATTGTTTTCCATGAGCAGAAATTTTAATTGGCTAAAAAAACCTGTTTGGCTTTCCTTAAAAGCTTTTCAGTATCCACTTTCACAATGTGTAAAGGATGATTTATTATGCTTTTGTAACCAAACCAACCAAGCACATTTTGGAGAATAAGAATACCTATATAAGATATTCCTGGCTCATAGTTTCTATTATTAAAATTCTGTAGTCCAGTAGAGAGCTCATTACACATTTAATTAATGAGCTTAATTAGCCAATTTGTTTATTAACAAAGCTTTCTAAAGAGGAAAATCATCAGAATGTTAAATATATTAGCTTTCCCTATTGTTTGTGTGTTTGTGTGTGTGTGTGTGTGCACACACGTGTGCAGGTACCATCATATGCCTATGTGCACGTAAGTATAGGCCATCCATCTGCCTTGTATTTTGAGAGGATCTTTTCACTGGGACCTGAGGGTCTATTGATTCTGCTAATTTAACTGATAAGCAAGCACCAGAGATAGGCCTGTCTCTACCTCCCCAGTGCTGGGCCTACAAGTGCCTACCAACAGGCCTGGCAGAATAAAGAATACAAGGAAGCTCTTCTTGTAAGTGGTTCGATACTTACTCTCTTGACCCAGAAAACCCCACAAAATCATGCCAATATAGAGGTTTTCTTTATTGTGTTCTTTGTGCTCACTTTAAGGACAGTCGGGAAACTTCCCAGGCCATCAAGGTTATGCATATCTGCAAAGCCACCAAGTATCTGAAGGATGTCACTGTAACGAAGCAATATGTGCCATTCTGGCAGTACAGTGGTCGAGTCAGTAAGTGTGCCCAGGCCAAACAATGGGGCTGGACACAGGGATGGTGAGCAAAACACGGTGCTGAATTTTTGCTGCACACACTTAAAAATGCAGAGAGTAATGCTGAACTTAAGGGTTCAGATGTAGATTCTCTAGTTATTGAACACGTCCAGATAACAAGGCACCTAAGATGCACCGATGAACTTACAGGGCTCATGGCCGGATTAACCCATTCGTGAGCTCCCTGACACACTGAGGTGACCCTCACTGAGAAGCAACAGATTGTTCCAAAGCCAGAAGAGGAGGGTGCACAGATGAAGAAGATATCCCAGAAGAAACTGAAGAAACAAAAACTCATGGCATGGGAATAAATTCAGTGTAAAATAAATGCAGATACAGTTAAAAAAAAAAAAAAAAAAAAAACAAGGGAAATAAAGAATATGGCCCTGGTTTTAGAGAGTCTGATGACTGTTATTACATTCCAAAAGGCTGCTCTCATCTCTGGTAGTTAATATGAGACATGTTATTTGGGTCACACATTGACACACTGGTTCTTATCAGCTGTTAGACTTTCCAAACCAACCCACGTCTCCAGGAAGGACCTGGGTTCTCTTTACACAGAAAAGACAAAAAGAGCCTCTGAGCAGAGTCTGGGAAGGAGCCACTTCCCAGCAGTGTGCTGCTACCAACGCAGCTGCTTATACTTGGGTTTTTCGCACTTTTTTTTTTTCCCTACAGCTTTTTTACCCAGTATGCTCAATTCATCTTTACTAAGTGCTAGTGAAATGTGAAGGCAGTGGTCAGGTTGGGGGCACAAAATAAGTCAGTCATGGATGACGCCAATAAAGCCAACGAACAGTCTGTTTATGAAAACAACCCAGTGCAGAGTAATGGAGAATAACAGGTCTTATTAATGAGTCACAATTCTTTTCCCAAGCTGGTGCCCAGTTAAAGACATTCAATCAGGTGTCTTCGGCCTCCTCATGACAGAATCTGTAAGATGATATCATCCAAGGCTCTCTCTACTTTTAATTTTATTCTCTATCCCTGGGTTGCTTCATTATTTGTTGTGGCTTTAACTTTGAATATTCTATCCTGTCTGGCTCAACTCTCTGTTGCTCAGCCCTTCCAAAAGTAAGAACCATTATTCAACAGCTTTATGTTTTGGTTGTGAGCCTAGCCTTTAACGGCTGAGCCATCTCTCCAGCCCATTCAACAGCTTTATAGAAGCCAGAGGTGCAGCCAAGGAGGCATCTAGGCTCCTTCCTCACCTCACCTCTGAACAGAGCCAAAGCCTACTGATTTTGTTTCAGAAATAACCTCATCTGTTGTATCTGAGTTTTCATCATCTCTGATAGGTACTTCCTCCGGAAGCCCTAACCCCTTTATTGGAGAAGAAACCCTCTCCACACCTCCAGACACGCACATACTACACCATGTATGCAGCTCAGAAGAAGCAACCCTCCCCACACATCCAGACATGCACATACTACACCATGTATGCAGCTCAGGGAAATCATGCCATCCCAGGTCTGACAACTTTCCCATCGTCCTCCAGTGTTTAATCACTGAAATTATCACTTCTAAGCACAACTGGTAGAGCACTCCCTTTCTGGCAGTTTTAAGCACCCATCTCTGCTCTGTGCAAATGCTAGATCCTAAGGCTCTGGGAATAAGCTGGGGTGTCTGTGGTACAAAATAGTTCATGCAGTATCTGGGACAGATTTATAATCACTGTTTATGGAAATTCATATTTAACCCTGTTGTGTGTGTGTGTGGTTATTGTCAAAGGAGACACTGTCAGGAATGGGACTAGAAAGGCCTATCAGAGAGGCTGGCTATTGAATGACCCTGTTTGTCACAGAATGATATGATGTCATCTGAAACATTCAACAGTTAAAGAGGCAGTATCATTTATAGAGGGCATGGCTGCAGTTTCATAGCCCTGACACCTGTCTCTCTGGGGACTTGCTGTTAATTCTCATCATAGGAGTTGTGGCCACATCTGGAGCCTTACCGAAGTAGTCCCTTAAGAATAAAGAAATATATTTTCTAAAAATTAAATCAAATGTTTACACTTAAACAAAGATAACTCTTGGCAATAATACATAGTAATAATTTTTCTAGAAAAAGTTCTAAAATTGTGATTTACAATTATTCAGTGTAAGTTAAATAAGCTAATAAATATAGCAAGAGGTTTGGAGCTCAGTGGTTAAGAGCACTCAGTGCTCTGCCAGAGGTCCTGAGTTCAATTCCCAGCAACCACATGGTGGTTCACAACCGTCTGTAATGAGATTGACCCCCTCTCCTGGTGTGTCTGAAGACAGCTACAGTGTACTTACTCATCTAAATAAAATAAATAAATAAAGAAAAAAGAAAAAATGCTTTAAAAATAAATAAAGAAATCAATGAATTATCATCTTGTTTATATAAAATGTGCTGGTTTAAGTAAGACTGTAAACTTATGTTCAGACAAAAAGAACATTAAAATACCAGCCATCTAAAGTATAGATATAAAACTACTGGTTAAAATGAACATCTTTATTACTGATTCATTATCTTAATGAAGCTTTTTGCTTTAAAACAATCATTCAAATAAGTAATGATAAAAGCAAATTAGCAATTTTACATAAATAAAAGCATATTTTAATCCGTTTGACATTCAGCTCTGAAAAAAATAAAAATTCAAATGATATATGTTTGCAAACTGATTTTACAAAAGTTTAAGCACCGAGAAATATTTTCTGTGACTATTTTGAAAAAAGTTATTAAAAGATACTTTTGAGTAACTGGAAAAGTTTGAAGATGGAAAAGACAGTATATAATAATTTGGCCCCATTTTAGTATCATCAGATGATAGTGGGAACCCATTTCAATCCGGGGGCTTGTCATTAAAGATGACAGTGTGGATGAATTTCAGTGCTGGGGGATCACCAGAATAGCAAATATTGAGCAGGTGTTGTGATGCACACCTTTAATCTCAGCACTCGGGAGGCAGAGGCAGAGGCAGGAGGATTTCAGTAAGTTCAAGGCTAGCCTGATGTACAAGGGAGATAGATTCTGGACAGCCAGGGCTACACAGAGAAACCTTGTCTTGAAAACATACAGAAATAAAAACAAAAATGAAAAAAGAAAATACTGGCACTCATTCCAGTGCTGGAGGAATCGTCACGTTGGGTGGCTACGTTTGTTTTCTTTGGTAGAGTACACTCAAGTATTATGAGAACAATGACATAATGTCTGGAATCTGCTCTTAAAACACTGCATTAAAAAAGGAAGCAGATGAACAAAGCTGCCAAGAGCTGATAACAGTTAGAGGGATGATAGGTGTGGGAGTTCAGTCTGCATCTACTGCCATGAAATCTAAAACAAAGCTGACTTTCTTATGTGTAAATCATTTCCTCAAAAATATACCACACGGCAGCTTTACATTCTCCTTTTAATGTACGCCCCGCCCCCGCCAGCAGTTGAGAACATGAGTATTTGATTAATGAGCACTGGTTGCTTTCAGGACAGAGTATGGACCAGACGCCATGCTCAGAGACAGCCACGTAACATTCACTTGCTTCAGGACAGTGTGGACCAGACGGCATGCTCAGAGATAGCCACGTAACATTCACTTCGTGCTTACAATCACTGTCTGATCTAGGCTTGGCTGCATTTCTCTACTCTAGAGATGGAGAAACTAAGGTCTGCAGAGGTGACAGTTTTCATGGTCACACCGAGTACACTGACTCTCACAGTGACCTACACTGACAGGTACATTAATGATAGCAGGATAAACCAAGGTCCTTGCAATACATGGCAATGTATAACAGGAAAAGTGTGGAAAACGCTGCTGGGCTGTTTCTGCCACAACCGAGTGGTTCAGGGTCACATATGTGTCGGCTCAGATCCAGCATTAACTTCGGCCACAGATTCAGCTACTATTTAAGAAGAAGATAGACAGACTGCTCCTAGACCAAGCAAAGGCAGAGAGAACCAGCACAGTTGTCCTCTCACTTACGACAGCTGGTCTACACACTGCTTCACTACCTTTCTTTGTAAGACCACACAATTGGATGGTTTTTGGAGTGCCTTCTGAAGACTGGTTATCTTTTTCAGGAGTTCACCTTGGGTCTTAAATAATTCATCCTTCAGTGTCTCTCGGTTGGCACCGGCAGGCAGGGGGTGGGTGGAGGGTAGGGAGGGTGAGCAAGCCTGGAAGAGGAACATCACCAGTGAGGAGCTGGCACAGCTGCAGCCCAGAGGCCCCGCCTGGATGAGCTCATCCCTTGGCAGCACAGATTAGAATGACATCATGTTTCTGGAGAGCTCTTTCTAGTCTACTGCAGCGGCACGCAGAGTGCTTGCTTTTCCTGAGCACAGGAAAAATTAGCATCAGTATTTCTAGCTGTTCCTAAGGAAATGGCATTTTATTTCAGTGTGCGGTGGGATGCATAAAACATCACCTGCCTTACTATCAGCTCCCAGCTTATCAGTAAGCAACTAGCAACTGTCCTTACAGGCTAGAAAGGAAAGGCCTCTTCAATGCCGCAATCCAACTACAGTGTTTCCTCAAAGACTTTTGTCCCAGAAGTATAAAAAATAAACACACCAAGAGTACTAAGAAACAGTACTGATCATTATTTACATACATATCCTTTGTTTGGGGACAGGGTCCTTTGTGAACCCAAGGCTGGCTTCAAACTTTATACCTGGCGGCAGATGACCTTGAAATCCTTCTCCTGCCTCTACCTCTCTAGTGTTGGGATTACAGGTATGGGCAGCCAAACCCAGCTTCTCATGTTCCGGGGACAGAAGTCAACCGAGCACCTCTTCTGCAGCCCTTATCTCAATGTTGGATATATATTATCTAATTGGATCCTCTTCTCAGGCCATCTCCACACCTGGACATATGTTACAGACGGGACACTAGGACAAAGTCAGTTTCCCTGGCTGACAGCTCATAACTGTTGATACCACAGTGTTGGAATTTTTAAAATTATGTGTCTTTATGTGTATGAGGGGTTTGGACACCCATAGACCCACTGAGTCCCATGCGTAGATTTGGAGTTATAGGTGATTTTGAGCCACCTGATACAGATGCTGGGAACTGACCTCAGCTTCTTTGTAAGAGTAGTACGGGCTCCTATCTTGGGAAACATCTCTCTAGCCTGTCTAGCTCTTGGTAGTTTTCAACAGAGTCGGGTCACGAAGGTCTGGCTGCCCTTGAGCTAAAGTGCTGGGACTGTGACATGTCCCCATGTGCAGCTTACCTGCCCAGTTCTCACACCTATTGAGCAAACTGACAAGACACAAATGCTAGGTGCAGACTGTCCCACAAAACAGGTTATAGTGGTACCAAGAAAGGAGTGCCAAACTCCAGTCATATGGCAAGGAACTAGATTAAAAAGTGCAATTACTGTGAAATGATTTCTTCTTGTTCTTAAAGGCAGAGGCAAGTGAGCATCCAGAAAAGATGATCTGCAAACCCCACAGTTCCATCTCACCTCCAACAATCATCACAGCCTGAGGGGACAGGACAGAGAACATGTCTCCGTTCCTAGGAGATGAGCTGTTTCCTCTAACAGTGAGAATACCTGCTTCTCCACTTTACAAGGCTGCATCTCCTCCAGCAGCGCTGATGCTGAGCCTTGTCTTGGCACAGTCAATCATGGAGAAATCACCCCAAACAAAGGTGTAACATTTGTTACAGATCAGGAAACAAAGAATGTGACATCAGTGTCTCACGTGCTCACGTTTTCAGTAAACTCTGAAGAAATAAAAAAACACCATAATTTCATGACTAGAAGGGACTTTTAAGACACTTAAAATATTTTCATGAGGCCAATTAGCCTTTGTGTCGTTATAATAAAATCCCAAAGACAATCAGCTCATAAAGAGAAAACATTAATTCTGTCTCAGTGTGGAAAGCTGCAGTTCATGTTTGCTTAACCTCATTACCATGGGCCCGTGCTGAGGTGGCCCCAGGATGCAAGCATGTGACAAACCAAAGCTCCCTGAGTGGCTCCCATTGCCAGGAACCAGCCTGACAGCCATGTAGACAGGCTTCCTTTTGCTGGCTCCAGTCCTAGTAAAATCATTAGGTGACTGTCTGAGCTGTGACTGAAACCTAGAGAGACCTCTGGTAAGAACTAAACAACCATCATCTGAATTCCTGACTCTCGGGAACATGGGTGGGTGGGATGGTAACTGGCAGGTCATTGGCCACAGGAAAATGCAGCTCTCCCAGTAAGGTTTCGGTTCTGTTCTTTAACTTCTCAGGTAGCTCGTTTTGATAGCTGCCAATTCACTTGTAAATGTTTAGTCTTCCAAAATATCTTATAGTGAGTACTAATCGTTAAATCATCTGCCTGATAAATGATATAAAACTCAATTTTTCTATTATAGAAAGTCATATTCCTATTATCTATAATTCCCAACACCCACTTCCATTTTATTCTGTCCTTTTCGTGATCTTGGTTATTATTAGCTGGGTATATATCATGCATGTGAAAATCTTTAAAATAATGAGGCCCACAATGCCTAACACTAACAAAAACTACACTAAAAAAACTACAGGCAAGTAAGGAATGCTGAGAATGGAAAACTAGTCTTTCCCAGAGAAGAATACACCAAACAGTTAGCCCTGAAAAGATACATACAAGTAACTTATAGACCAACAAGTTGATAGTTAGGAATATATATTCATGCACATATATATGCATGTAACAACAATTAATAAAAAAAAAAAAGCGAGAGGCCATGGACTTGAAAGAGAGCAAGGAGGCTGTGGGAGGGTCTGGAGGAAGAAAAAGTATTGGGGAAATTATATAATTATATTTTAATCTCAAAAAGGAATGACAAACCTTGAAATTCTGCTGACATGCTCTTCCTCAGAGAGAACTTTGCTATTACAGACAGGTTTAAAGCCCACTGGTCCAGGGTCTTTGTGTTAGAAACGACTTGAAATTGAGTTCCCGGCTACCATGGCTACTGAGAGCTCATCCTCCCACCAGTGACAACCACTGAGCATCACCTCAGGCACAGTAGCTGTCCAGCGTCACCTCAGCCCACAGTTTGGACTGTCTGTCTTCTCCCCAACTCTGCTGTGCAAATTTGGGGCTGTAAGTTGGTTTCTCTTGGTTACCAGGGCTGTTGAAAGTCCTGCCAAGTTCCATGGCCTAGGTACTACAGGGTCAGCACAAATCCTAAGGGAAGTGGCCCTATAGAGTGGCTCTGTTCTCAGTTTTTCTTCATTTTCTACATGTCCCATAATGTGGTTGTATTGGTATCTAATTTCTTTGAGCCACTGGCATACTACATCCAGTCTTTAATATTCCCTATCTGTGCAGAAACAAATACTTTCTACGGAGAATATTGAATCTGCAAGACTGCCACGTCAGAGTGCTTCTTCTCAGTCAGACTTTAGAAAACAGCTGGGGGTTAGCTCCTCGGAAAACTAGATTCTATGTTATGAGGACAGTCAAATATATCCTGTGGAAAGGTGCACAGGCCACGGGAATATTTTCCAGCACTTCCTGGACCCTGCTAATAATACCATTACACCCAAACACCAACCCAAAGGCTCGTTACTGAGCCAGAAGAACAGAAGAGAGATTTCAGACAGACCAGGAAATGTTAACCTTGGAGGTAGTAACGTGACAATCAGTAATAAAATCTGGATGTCTAGTATAATACTGAACAAAATTATCTAGAACTCAAACTTTCAGGTATCTTAAATTACAAAATGAAGCCAACAGGGCTCAGTAGTTAAGAGCATGGGCTGTTCTTCCAGAGAACCCGAGTTCAGTTCCCAGCCCCCACACGGAGGCTCACAACCATCTCCAGCTCCAGGGGATCTGATACCCTCTCATGACCTTAATAGGCACGCATTTACATGGTACACACACATATCCATGGGCAAAAAACCCACTTATACACATAAAATAAAAATAATTAAATGGTTTTAAAAATGAAGGAAACAAACCACTCAATTTGACAGTGTGGTTTTAAAGGGAATATTTTAAATGTGTTACAGACAAAACCCTTACTACCCGGCAATGGGAAGTGGTAGGGTTATCTAAAGTTAGGAAAGTGAGCAATTGTCACAATGCCTTGGAAGATTTAATTATGTACTTTATTCAAATCATATATTTGAATTATAGCCCATTTTAAAATTGAAAAAATGTTTAATTTGGGGGTGTAAATATTTAAACTTAGTTATGTTCTGGTTCTGTGTGCACCAGCATCCCACCCAAAGCTGGCCCTCAGCTAAGGGACGTGCATGGCAGGGGTGTTTATTTACCCGTGCCTCATGTTTCTCAGCTTTACCGCATGTCTCAGATTTGTCCATTTCGCCAACATCTATTCTTTCCAAACCACCCGGAAAGCAGTGTGTTCCTCCCAGCCTTCCCTCAACAAACAGCAGCCATTTTGGTTTGCTTGATAATTTTTGATGGCTATGGGTTCTTCCCCTGGCCTTCACAGTTTCGATACTACCTGGTCCTAATGTACCTATTGCAAGTCTTTTCACTGCTCTTCAAAGAGCCTCGCTTCATCCCGCTCAGCCGCAGCACTATGCACAGCTGTTACCCGTGTTGGGTGTTTGGTTCCCCTCCTGGCTTCCATGGTTTTCTTTCAGCTCACCTAACCAAATTATAGGAGAACTCAATTCTTAAGGACGAATGACCACACACTATGACCATACTATCATGCTTCCTCCAATGTATGCTTGTCATTCCTTTCTTAAATTTAAGTTTACTCAAAAGTCCACAGAACATTCTTCAGTAGTCTTCACTTAGTCACAATGCCCCAAACTGCTGGGCTAGCAGCATCTTCAGAGTTTTCTCACAAGCCACACATACACTTGGGCACACAGGTGTTTTTTAAGAACATCCAAGTTGTTTCTAGAGAGGCCCGCCTACTGCTCTGCAGTGAGGGTTGGCAGAAGGCACCAGAAGCTCATGAGTGGGTACCACTGTGAGTGTGTGGTGGAAGTACAGGAGAGAAAGAGAAGCAGAATGGTTTGTGCACTAGGAGGAGAGGCAGAGCTGGGGACTCGAGGGTGGTGACGACTGTCTGATTTCAGTAGCCTGTGCCACCTGAGGTCTGAGTCCATGGCCCTGCAGCAGAATGGTCTGTGCCCATGTCCATGGCCCATGTTATCAACAAAGGCCATGGGGATGTCCCTGGTCTGGGCTGCCACCTGAAGCCATGCTGATGGCCAAGAGCTTTGCAGACCTAGTCCCACCCCTCACCTGGACAGTGTAAACGAGGCGATCCGGAGGGGGAGAAAGCAGGAGAGCTAGCAGGCTGACCAACTCAGCTACCACAGACCCAGATCCAGGGCTTGGAGTTAGTCCACTCCAACATCTACCCCATCCATGATCGGCTGGGACACGTTAAGGGGCCAGTCCTACATATCCAGGGTCTCCATGACACAGGGCAACAACAGGATATTTTAGTGAATTCTGGTGAGGATCCAGTATTGATACTATAGCAGAAGCTAGCCAGAGGCCTTAAACAGATCAATGACTGAGTACAGTGAACATTTACAAGTAAAGCTGTTTGGGTGAAAGGGATCCTGTGTGACACACACACACCACAGGGGATCCTGTGTGACAC
>NW_021604565.1:4774331-4799677 GCF_004785775.1 Grammomys surdaster | reverse complement strand
ATGTATGTATATACATATATGTGTGTTTATACATATATACACACACATATATACATACACACACATATAGTTATAATATGTATAGCAAAATTCAATATACATGATATAAAAACTTAATAGTCCAAATTTCACAAGTTAGGAACTAAATTATTTTTACATTTTTGGAACTTCTATGGAGTTCTATTTTTTTTTTAATGTAATCTTAAACTTTATTATATACTTTTGTTTCTTTCAGACATGGGTCTTGGTATGTAACCCAGGCTGGCCTTGAACTCATGATTCTCCTGCCTTGTTCTCCTGAGTGCTATGTCCTAAGGAGTTTTAAAGCCATGTTAAAATATAGTTTTGATGGCAGCTCCTGTTTTCCTTGTGTTATTTTCTACTGTATAAAGACAGTCAAGATATGTGGGGGGTGGGGTTAAAAAAAGTGTGTGTGTTTTTAATCTCAGAATTGCCAAGCACAGAGAAAAAGTCCTTAGTTTGGGTTAGAGAGGCTGGGCCAATATCCTTGCTCTAGAAAGAACTCTCTAGAAAGAGATTTAAGCACACATGAACTTTCATCTTGCTGAAGTAATTTTAAAGGCTGAGAACATCTAGGATCAACAGACTGGCCACCTATCTCCAAAAATGTTTTAAATAAAGGATGTATCTTAAGACTGAAAAAAAAAGAACACATAAAATTCACAATCAATTTTGTCAGTAAGCATGTACATCACATCAGAACCTAAATGAGAGCACGCCCACCAAAAAATCCACTCTGCAGATCTCTTTCTGTAACTTGTGTTTTCGCATCTGGATTCTGGTAAACATCCAAGAGCATGGGCAAGTTCAAGTGTTGAAGAGTGCAAACATGCTGTGCTTCACGAGAAGCTCTTCCCTGACAAGCAGACCCAGAGTGTCCAGTGCAGAAACAAGCCAGCCCTTCGGAAAGAGACAGAAAACATCAAAATCCCTGAAGTACTCTTAGCTGATTAAATAGATTTCTGTCAAGGGAATGCAGATTTAATTTCCTTGTACCTCACTATCCTAACTTGAGCTTTTTTAGGCCTGGGTGAAGCTTGGGCAATAATGCTGGAACACAGAATGGCAGCCTGGTATCACTCAGTGCAGGCAGACCCTACATTCCTATGTCTTTGCTCAAGAGGAACGTAACTCACATAAGTGTGCTCTCAGGATGGTCAGGAAGATTCAGTAGGATCCTGGAACATGACAGTGGCTGGGAGGAGCTGTGCACGGGGACAGGGACGGGAAAAGTGATCTTCTTTCATGGTTAAGATAGGCCATGGAAGATTGCACACATGGTAGGGGTAGTGGTGTGTGTATACAAGTGTATAAATAGAAATGTTAGATGCCAGTTATTTTCCTCGATCAACCTCTACCTCAGTGTTTTGAGACAGTTACTCATTGAATCTAGGATTTACTGTTTCTGCTAGATTGGCTGGCCAGCACACCCCAGGGATCATCTTGTTTGTTCCCTGAGATACTGAGCTGCCACACCTAGTTTTTTTGTACAATATTTGCCAAACCTGGGACACTGTAGCTGCATGGCAAGCACTTATCAAGTGAGCCATCGCTCAGCTGAGCCCAGGTTTCTGCCTGACTCTACAGCAAACTCACATTACCCCTCCCTTCCCGAGTCAACCTTTCTGAAATCTCTGCTGAACTCAGCACTCTTTGAATGCTGGGAACGCTGCACTGGGTTTGAGGACCCGATCTTCACTCTGGAGCAGTTCAGAGCCTTTAGAGGCACTGAAGATTCTGAACCTCGTTCTGCCTGTGCTGCTCTCTTTAGTTCTGCACTTCTGACACACTGTGAGAACAGACTGCTCTCCTGTCCAAGGCAGCAGTGCAGAGCAGGCAGCAGGCCCAGGCCTGAGAGCACGAGGACTGAGGCCCTGACCTTGAGAGCAGGGAAGGTCACAGGAGGGAGGGAGGGAAGGCTTACTGAAGGAAGAGCTTGGAGCTGCATCTAGTGCAGGAGATCTATCAGAATCTATGTCGCTGGGACTAGGACGTGAAAATACTGCTGGGCACGTAGCCTGCAGCCCACGGAGGTTTCTGTGACTTGAAGAGGTGCTGTCGGGCTATAGAAGGGCATCTTGGGTTGGCATGGGTCTGGAACCCCTGAGACTGCAGGTGTTTGGCCACGCCCCCAGAACCTAGGACCCTGACAATCGGTCTCATCTCCATTTAATCTGTACCGTCAGTCACGTAAGGCACAGGTAGAGGGAGTGACTAATGGGCCTCCGCCTCAAGATTTACATATTAATGAGTTATCTAAAGGGGGGGTGTTTAGATAATTAAGTTGTCCTTAGTCCCTCCTCTTTCTCACTCCCTATATAAGCTAGCTCTCCCCTGGCTGGGGGAGGGGGGCGCATTCACATCCAGATCCAACTTTCCCATCATGGACAATAAAGCTACTCTTTGGAAACGTGTCTTTTGGGGCCTGCCACGAACTAGCTTCTAGCCTCTGGAACATTGGACTTTCTCGAGTATGTGGGAACCCCGCAGGAAAGCCTCCTACGCATGTTTTTTTCCCCACACAGTGCTTGCTACATTTTAAGGGCAAGCGAGATAAACCGGAAAATTGTTGTGAAATCTTAGATCTAGTTTACACTATTTGACAATATGCTGGCTTCGTAACACATATGCTTGCTTTGGGCTTTCCACATCTGTTTCCTCGATGCCAGTCCTTCTAACGTTCTGCCTGAAGAAACTGGGTAATTGGCTCAATTGCTTTTAGTCACCTGGGGCCAATCTTGATGTCTAGTCAAGTTTTGGGACTTGCTAAATCCAGCTTATGTACTAGCTCTGTGGTAGGCCACACTGGCCTCAGAGCATGAACCAGACCTCCCAAAGGAACCAAGATGCTTGCTATTCTGGAATATGCCAAAGCTTTCATAATATTTTGTTTTCAGTTTAATTGAAAAGTTCTGTTTGTGACTTAAATAGAGATTCTAGCACAAATAGGATGTAAAGTGACTCAGCTCACATCAGTTCAGCTCAAAGACTCAGTCTGAATTTGTTAAAAGGTTTGGTGTGTGTGTGTGTACACGTGTGCACGCCCCACAATGTGGATACCATAGCATAGCAGGTATGTGGAGAACAGAGGACCACTTTGTAGATAAACTGCCCCTTTCTGCCCTTACGCAGCCTCTGAGGCTGAAGCCCAGGCTTGTCAAGTTGCCCCCTGGCTGATGGTGAGCACTGTTGTCTGCTGAGCCACCCGGCTGGCCCCTGCCATTTTATCTGTAGCCATAAAACTTCTGAAACAGTCTAAGTGTGCAGTAGAACTGAGGGCAAAGGGTTAAAAATGACTCCTTCCATCTATGGTACCAAAATGAGCAGAGATACAGATGTCATTAGAGAACTACTCAGGCTGATGGAAACCCTTCATGGTGGCCTCAACAGTTACAAGAGTAACTCCAACTATAACGGACCTTGTTCCAGATCAGAAGAACTTGGCAGTGGAGAGAGGAGTGTTTAAATCACTCTGGATGTTTTTAGGGGCTTCCAGAAGGTGTTCAATAGAGCACTCCTAAAAACTGCAAAAGCTTATGTGAATCTCGCTTTCTGTTTTTTAGAAACATCTCAATTATAGCAAGATACCGGTGTTATTTCCTGGACTTTCAGAAAACAGACTATAGAAAGATGACCTTTCCCAAAATCACAATGTGTCTGTCCTCAGGAAAAAAAGTCACAGCTGTATAAACATGACTCCTTGTAGGGCAGAGTGGAAACTCACCTGTAACTCAGGTATGCCCAGGAGCCCGTCTGAATGAGGACATGTATAACAAGAAGAGAACAAGGGGCTTTTGGATTCCCTGAACAGACAGACCAACAAGGCATATTCAACCCTGGCACCAATGGCTGAAGCTTGTGGACAATTGGCCATTTGACCTCGGAGTGCCAACTGTGCCCTGGAGGGTTTTCCTGAGGTCCAATTACATGCACACCAACTCATCAGCAACATCTGGAACCACTGTAAAATGTACATCTTTAGATGACTGGAAATGGCTGGAGCATGCAGAGTGACTTGTAGGAAGCAGCAAGAGAGGAAGCAAGCTTGCTTGGCTGGGGAAAGAGATGGAGAAAGTTCCAGACAAAGACAATATGTGTTAGTTGGGAAAGACGTGAAACTGGGGAGTTTAAAGACATCTTTTCCAGCTTCTAGGAATGTTCTGGAAGACAAAGTTAGGAAGTATTCAGCCTATGTCAAGAGGCATGAAACTAATACTTTTAGAACCACTGACGGAGGTTGGACTACAGCAGCTCACAAACAAAAACTGAAGTTCCAGCAATTTAGTATCGAGGGGTTAATGAATAAGATGCTCACTCAACCCAGCCAACCCTCTGTACCAGAGGGTTCCACATCAATGGAATTAACCAACCATGAACATAAAACACCAGAAAGACAACTGCACCTGCATGTGGCATGGGCAGACCGTTTCCTTGTTATTAGTCCCTGAATAATTCAGCAGAGCAACTATTTACACAGCCTTTATGCACTGCACGAAATCTGGAGATTCTAAGGAATAAAGGAGACTGTTCATAGGTACAGTGTGTACGCCATTCCAGAATTCTGGGTATGCATGATTCTATCATCATATGACAAATGGCCTTCACTCATCTTCTAGATTATGAGTTTATTTGTTTAGGACAGGAACTATATTTATTTTTTAAATGCAAAGGAAAACCTAGTGTTGGACCCATAGTTAGTATTTCATAAATTCACACTTAGCATCTAGTAAACGCCTTATGAGGAATAATTTTCCTGCAGACTGTGGTAATAAGTAGGTACTGGTAACCCATCCCTGTGGAACCAGAGGCAGATCTCCCTGACCAGGGTAACTTCTGAGGGTGAACTCCAGCAGGCTGTATTTAACAATTCAGGTGTGTAAAGAACTTCCTTTGCTTAGTGCAAATGGCTTTGAGAAGTAAGTTTTCTGCTAACACAGTGAGCTTAACTTCTGGCTTGAATTTGGTACTGTCTGCCCTGGAACTTCTACCCAACTATGCCCTGGGTGGGCGAGTACACTCAAGACGATGGATCTGGGGTACCCTTTCCTACTTAGCCTAGGCCCACCTAATAGATTCCTTCCTGGCACATCTCCCAGGCAGCTGTGACATCAACAGAAGACAGAGACTGCCAACAGAGCTGGCCTGGTGCTATTTCTTACTCATGGCTAAGAAGGTAGCATATCACAGACCTGCCCACGAGAAGTCACTCAGGCCACAAGTCTTACAAGCTCTAGCAGACACTGCAGAAGAAAAGGGAAAGATCAGTAAATATTAACAATGCATCTTACGGAGCACAAAATATGGACATTTTCATTTCAGTGTGGAATCAATATAAAATTACTAACAATGTATTTTACTTTTTCACATTGTCAAAACCTATCTCATGCTACACTTCCATTATATCCAAAATATAAGTGCCAGACTCAACAGCTACATGTAGCGGGTAGCTGTGTACCTGTAGGCCACTGTAGGGGTCACATCACATACCCTTGAAGGGCTAAGTGGAATCTCTGAGGACATTTTGGGTGACTGTTTCAAAATAACCTTCTGAAAATAATTCAAGAAAAATACTGTAGTACTGGCAATCTAACAACCAACAAATCCTCCATGAGCAAGTATTTATCTTACAACATAGAACCATGAAAAAAATCTTTGCTTCCTTTAGATCTTACTATTACTGTACAGTAGAGGAAGGAGGTGGGAGGGGGAAGCAGGAGTTTTAAAGCCTCCCTTCTGGTCTTGAGGGAATGATCAAATTGCAAAGGTATAGTGGGTGGCTGGGGCACTGTGCCCTCTTCAGAGCCACAGTCCCTGGGTCAGGCCGCTCCTGTTTTCTTGGGTTTTACCCACAGTGGCAGAACAAGAGTCCTTTGAGAAGAGTCACAGGAATAGCATGTTGGTTCCCAGCATGTGAACCTGTCTTGCCTGCCTACTTGAATACTGGACCATCTATCAACTGAGAACTTTACTTTTCAGTGAGAACTATTTACTGGCTACTAATTATGAGGCAAGTGTGTTTTCAGGGGCTCTAATGAAATATTAAAACAAATACCAACAAAATCTAGAAGATCATTAGAGAATGTTTTGAAAAGTAATACCAGAAAAGCAATACTGATGCATTTCTAGAGTGTGTGGACTGCCAAAGTTGGGCCAAATATATATAAAACAACAGAAATTGATCTAGGTTAAACATTGGAATTGAAAAAGAAACTCGGATTGATGAGTCTGATAGACTGACTACTAGTCATCAGATGGTGTAGGAAAAGCTACAAACAATGGACTGTACTCTAGTTTGCTTTTCTGTGGCTGTGATAAACATTATGACCAAAGCAACCTGGGGGAGGAAAGGGTTACACTTCCAGGTCACAGTCCATCACTGAGTGAAACCGGGGCAGGAACGAAGCCAGAAAATATGAAAGAATACCATCCCCTGCAGTCCTGCAGGCTTAAGCTCAGCTGGCTTTTCAACCAAACCCACTGCTCAGGACTGATGCCAGTCCCAGTGGGGTAAGTCCATCAATACCGACCATCAGTCAGGACGATCTCTCAGACAAGGCCACGAATCATCTGACCTGGGCAGTTCCACAAATGAGGATTGTTCATCTCAGGTGACTCTAGATTACAAACTCTAGATTAAGAACTAATAGACACAGTTCTTAAAATGCTTTATCAAACAGGAAGGCTTCGAAGGGATACTGGCAAACACACTTTCCAAAGCCAGTATTACCCTAACACAAAAACTAGCATGGAAATTATAGACCAATTTCCTTAATGAACACAAATACAAAAACCCTCAACAAAATATGAGCAAACAAGAGGGCTCAAGGCACTTACTGTCATGCCTAATGACCTGAGTTTACTCCCTAGTATGCTCACTCTCCAAGAAGCCAGCAAATTCTCCAACAAATCGTCCTGTGATCTGCACCACCTGCACACACACACACACACACACACACACACACATGCACACATACACACAGAGAGGGGGGAGGGGGACTTTTTTAAATTTTTCATTTATTTATTATATGTAAGTACACTGTAGCTGTCTTCAGACACCCCACAAGAGGGCATCAGATTCCATTACAGATGGTTGTGAGCCACCATGTGGTTGCTGGGATTTGAACTCAAGACCTCTGGAAGAGCTCTTAACCACTGAGTCATCTCACCAGTCCCCGAGAGACTCTTACAAACTGAATTTAAAACACTAAAAGATCAGGATTGCAGAAAGACTTGTCAATACAAGTATATCGATAGATCCAAGGAACAAATAAAATAAATCACACAATCATTTCAGATGGAGAAAAAGCCTTTAATGTTTCCCAAATATACCTTGAAGATAATAGTAGTCTACATGAAGACTCCTGACATCAATGCACAAATATGCTGCTTCATGCAGCATGTGAAAGAATGTTCTCGAAAAGAAGCTGCATCTTCTACTGAACATGCTGCAAAGATAGTTGACTGAATGTAAACGGCCCAAAGGCTCACAGGGTGTGGCCCTGTTAGGAGGTGTGCTCGAGCTGGAGTAGGTGTGGCCTTGTCAGAGGAAGTGTGTCACTGGGGGTGGGCTTTCCTGCTGCCTGCTGATCCTGATGTAGAACTCTCAGCTATCTCTCCAGCACCATGTCTGCCTGGGTGCCACTATGCTTACCCCCATGATGATAACTGGGTAAATCTCTGAACTGTGAGCCAGCCCCAGGTAAATGCTTTCCTTTGTAAGGGTTGCTGTGGTCATGGTGTCTCTTCACAGCAATAGACACCCTAAGAAAGACACCAACCAAAAGGCTAATAGTGTCATTATCTAACATCTGAGGCCTCCAGCAGAGGTACCTCTACTTCACTTTAACTTGCCCACCTAATGTTTCCATCAATGTCTGTGATAGGTGTCTTGATTTATGGGTTCTTTTTTCTGTTACTATAAAGACTTTGTTAAACTGCTTCCATGTGAGAACATGTAATTTGAGGTAACCTAAATCTGCGTTCTTGGACCATGGTCATTCATATTTGACTACAGAGGTCAGAATTCTATGGTTTTGTTCAACAATTGCATGTCACTGTTTCTGGGGCTAGCTGGTATGCAGTGCAGCTTTGTGACTAAGATAATAGTCTCTTGTTAGGAAGCATGGCATTTTAGAACCAACTCCAGGCTGAGTTTAATTGCTCTGCAGTAAGACACTCAGCGCAGATGATTTCATTATGGAATGTGGACTGGCTACTTTGCAGTATTTCCTGAGGCATAGTAAGCTTTTACCATAAAAACCAAATCAACATTAATCTGCAAACGCTGTCAATTTATATCCACCACCGTCAAGGAAAGAAGATAAAAAGCAAAAAACAAACTGAGATAAAACAGAGGTCTACCAAAAAACTAGACCAAAACAACAATCAGGCCAGCTCACTCCGGCCCTCTGGGGTAATCTGATTTATGAGCTGAGATTTCAAAGTCTATTTTATATCATTGCTGAAGGCAATTTGAACAGTAGGAGTTTTTGAACCTCGGTTCTCTGTGGTGCTCCCTGTCTGTGCTTCGGGAGAACACAGTCTTTTAAAGTCAGCGTTCTCAAACGGGCCCCATAGTCCCCCTTGCTGTTCAACTGCCAGAAGATTAAACTGGTGAAGAGCAAACTGCTGTCTGGGAGGACAGGTGAGAGAGGCTCAAGTTTCAAAGCTGGGAGATGTATTAGCACACAGTATCGCAGGAGTGTTTTTAATGCCTTTATAAACAATCTGTGTTTAAACACGGGGTATATACGATGCTTCTTTCCCAGTCTCTGAAAGCTGGCCACTGTTGTGTGTGTTTAGTTACACTCCTAAATCTGAAAGAATCAAAACAGCCAGCAAGGTTGATCTACACATTTTGGCTGGAGACACATGTGCAAAGCCAACCTGCCTGGGCTCATGTTCCACATTCCTTAGTGCAGTCTGCAGCTTAGCCATACTTCCTGCTGGAGGGAGGCAAGCACACAGCACACACCAGTTGCCTGCAGGAGGAAACAATCTTGCCCACCACACACTATATTTAGAGCCATCCCTTGGCAATGTAAAAACATGTTTCTGGGCTTAGTGCCACTCAGACAAAACACACACACACACACACACACACACACACACACACACACACACACACATGGAAAACCGGTTTGGTCTTGTTCCAGTGCTAAGTTCACTCAGACAAAACACACACACACACACACACACACACACACACGGAAAACCGGTTTGGTCTTGTTCCAGTGCTAAGTCCAAACAACAAAAGTAAAATGTAGCTTTTGCTGTTGATGCCTTTCTTTCTTCAAAAGCAGCGGGGACTGGATGTAGCTCTGAAGAATGTCCCCCCCCCCCCCCAGCCCCCACCCCGGCTACAAAGAGGAGAATCTATTTCACTCTAAGGGGGCATTTGCTAAAGAAGGAAGCAATGAAGCAGAGGCCACAATGTTTTGGAATTTTAAAAAATAATACCAGTTCCTGCTGGGGCTGTCAACTTTCCCAGACAGAGTAACCCCAGAGAACAGTTAAGCCCCAAACTAACTACAGAGCTGATGGGAAAAGCTGTAAAGAACTGCAGAGCTCTGCACCCCTCCCAGTGGCAGGTACTTGCTAGCCAGCATGCTGTCCATCTGCCACAAGTCTGGGAACATACATCAGGGCTCTGCATCAGGAAGAGAAATGGCACACAGAGGTACGGATGCATGCAGCCTAAAGCAACCTGCTACAGGCCTCCCTTGCTGGCTCTAAACACTGCATCGCCACACTGTATTATCGGAAGCAAGCAAATCGAATGTCTCAGTGTTCTATTTAATTGTCAAAGATGATGGGCTGCCAGACAACCAAATAACCCTATTTAAAAAAATGGGTACAGAGCTAAACAAAGAATTCTCAACTGAGGAAACTCGAGTGGCTGAGAAGCACCTAAAGAAATGTTCAGCATCCTTAGTCATGAGGGAAATGCAAATTAAAACAACCCTGAGATTCCACCTCACACCAGTCAAAATGGCTAAGATCAAAAACTCAGGTAAAGTAGATGTTGGTGAAGATGTGGAGAAAGAGGAACACTCTTCCATTGTTGGTGGGATTGCAAGATGGTGCAACTACTCTGGAAATCAGTCTGGTGGTTCCTCAAAAAATTGGACATAGCATTACCTGAGGACCCAGCTATACTACTCCTGGGCATATACCCAGAAGATGCTCTAACATATAACAAGGACATATGCTCCACTATGTTCATAACAGCCTTGTTTATAATAGCCAGAAGCTGGAAAGAACCCAGATGTCCTTCAACAGAGGAATGGATACAAAATATGTGGTACATTTACACAATGGAGTATTACTCAGCTATTAAAAACAATGAATTTGAGAAATTCTTAGGTAAATGGATGGAACTAGAAAATATCATCCTGAGTGAGGAAACCCAATCACAAAAAAGAACACACATGGTATTCACTCACTGATAATTGGATATTAGCCCAGAAGCTTGAAATACCCAAGACTCAACTAACTCATAGACCACATGAAGCTCATGAAGAAGGAAGACCAAGTGTGGGTGCTTCGGTCCTTCTTAGAAGGAGTAACAAAATATTCAAAGGAACAAATATGGAGACAAAGTGTGGGACAGAAACTGAAGGAGGGACCATCTGCAGACTGCTCCACCTGGGTATCCGTCCCATGTGCAGTCACCAAAGGTAGACACTGATGTGGATGCCAGGAAGTACATATTGACAGGAGCCTGACATAGCTGTCTCCTTAGAGGTCTGCCAGAGTCTGACATATTCATTGGCGGATGCTCACAGCTAACCATTGAACTTATCAAGGGGTTCCAAATGGAAGAGTTAGAGAGAAGACTGAAGGAATTGAAAGGGTTTGTGGCCCCAGGAGGAGAGCAACAATACCAACCAACCAGAGCTCCCAGGGTCTAAACCACCAACCTGGGAGCACAAAGGGAGGGACCCATGGCTCCAGCTGTAGATGTAGGGGAGGATGGCTTTGTCGACATAGGTGGGAAAGGAAATCCTTGGTCCCATGAAGGCTGGACACCCAGTGGGGGGGAATTCGAGGGTGGGGAGGTGGGAGTGGGGGGTAGGTGTGGGCATATCCTCATAGAAGCAGGAGGAGGGGGATGGGATAGGGAGTTCCTGGGCAGGGGAAGGGAATGGGATAAGGGGATAACATCTGAAATGTAAATAAAATATCCAATAAAAAATTTTTTTAAAAAAGATTATGGACTGGATGTTAGGTGTATCTTATACTTTACAAATTACAAAATGATAATAATAAATTTAAAAAAAAAAAGAAAGAAAGAAAAGAAATTGAATGTCTCCTGACCGTGTTCCTAGGGTTTGTGCCTACATCACACTTCTGCCAAGGTGTTTCCTAACATGAGGCTGCCCATGGAGGTGGGACCAAGTAGGGTTGGTAGTTAGTGGTTTGGGCACTTCCTCTACACTAGTGCAGAGTCAACTATAACCAGTGTAGGAAACAGACAAAAGGAAAGAACAAATGGATCTAAGCTCTGCTGTCATGCTTTCCATGATAAAATTGTAACAAAAAATTTACATGGTGACTTCTTTTTAAAATTCTTCACAAAACTTGGAAATACTAAATGGTATATGTAAGTGTAAAGTGACTTCATCTGACATGAACTCTGAACTCTGAGAGATCCAGGGAGTCTGCACAATACTTCTTCCTGTATTGAATTTTGTAAAAATCAATTAAAAAAAAGTGATAAAAATATCCTTGGTGCTCCAGTCTTAAACCTGCTCATGGGTCCCCTCTCTCATGGCTGCTCTGGAGAGAATAGCTATTGCTGGAAGCTCTATGCTGGAAGCCCAGCCCTCGGGGGCACTGCTGGGAGGCGCTGCTGGGATGTGCTGTGCACACAGGTCCTATGGATGACTGCTAGACCTCCTCAGAGACTGCCCTAGACAGGAATTATGTGATGCTGGCCCCACCCTTCTTACTTTTCCCTTTTTGCTTCCAGGCTGGTGATGTGAGCTGGCCTGCTTCCACCCCACCCTCCACAAGCCATGGAGCCAGCTGACCCTGCACTGAGCCTTCCAAAACCATAAACTAAATAGACCTTTTTTCTTTATAAATCAACTCGGGTTATTTTGTTAGAACAACAGAAACAGGCGCCCAGTCTAAGGTGTGACAGTGGACTTGTTCTGCACAAGTCAGTTACAGCTGGATGGCATGCTTCTGTCAGTACAGTGTGAGAAGAAGCCTCAGCTCTAACGTTGGTGCTCAATGATCTTCCCTCATCGTCCTGAGTTCTCAGTGGATACAGAGCAAATGGCAGGAACACACCTCTGTTGTTCAAGCACTGAATTTTGGGGGATGCTTGTCACTTTAGCAAACTCAGTATAATCTGCTGATACTGAATATTAGTTAAAAAATAAAATCAATTAGTAATAATTAGCAAAACATAATTAGAAGTTCAAGTGAGTCACTGCAGGCCTAAGATTTTCATCTATTTGACTTCTACGGTTCCTCTCAGCACTTCTGAAGCTGAGGTCACACAGAACTTCAGACCAACCCAGAACAGAACAGACCAGCTCAGGAGGAAGGACAGACAGACTGCCGACAGATGCACTGCTACTAGCTTCCCTCAGCCTGTGCTCCTCAACACTGAGAGTCCACACAGCCCGACCTTGACAGTGGAATGCAGGTGCCCAGCTGCTTCCCTCAGTGATGCAGCATGCAACTCTGAGAACCATGTCTTCGTATGATGGGGTTACTATCTTTCAAAATGCTGTCCCAGAACATAAAATATTTTAGGCAAAAAAGAACTGTACACATAACAGTACCCTTAATCAGGAAGACCATGTAGCAAAATGTAGCTGAACTATAGTGTCCTGGGAGCCTCTTCAAGGACACACCCAGCTGCATCAGAAACTCAAGTGTTTCAGGTACCCGAAAGAAAGGGTCATAGGCAATGAATATCTCATACCTCCTAAGAACAACCCAAGTCTCTTTGCACCTTGGTAGATGAACACATGAGTTTCTAATTAATGGTGCTATTACCACTCATTAGGCACAAGAACAACATCAGGTATTGCAAAGATACAGTGTCCTCTTATCCGGGCACCAATCCCATGAGGAAGCATTGCTGTTGTTTCCATTTTACAGGCTGGGTAATAACCTGGCCTCTGACACATGCTTATGCATATGAAAAGAGCTAAAAATAAAAAAGTCCCATGTTAGCCCAGATGTAAAGCAAACCTGAGGAACACCTAGCTTAGGACAAGTTTCCTGTGTCTCTACTAGCATCATGATACTTGGTCTGGAAATCAGTTTAACCATCCAGAAGAACCTGCTTTATTCATAGAGGACCATGGGGCTTAATTTTGACAAGTGCAAAAAGGTAACTTTTGTAAAAATATTTCTAGAGTTTGGGAGTATTCTACCTCTCCACAAAAGGCTGAAGAGTATTCATCTCACTAATCAATGAGGGGCTGGGAACTTCCTTCCCAAGTATTACTTTCTGCAGACGAACAGGGAGGTCACTCAAGTCACAAGGCACACATACAACACAGTAGTAAGGGTGTGTGATGAGGGAGACAGGATGGGATTTTCAAATCCCTCAAGTCTCCAAGGAGACACACGAATTGCCAGCTGGCTTCCTTACGGCCGGGGCATACCAGGTTTGCAGCCTTGTTAGCAGCTATCCTCCCTGGCCAGATTCTGGCTTACTACAGAGCTCCATTCTAACCGAGCTTTCCAGCTACTGCATTGGTATCATGTTGCTTCAAACACTTCTTCACTGCCCTTTGAAGCACTGCCAGCCTCCTGAATAAAGGCCTTCCTTCAGTTCACTGCAGAGCAATTGCTCAGCCAGTCACCAAATTATCAGTTATCACAGGCACAGGCAAGCTGAACAGAGCTACATTAAAGGCGGCTCTGAACTTGCTCGACCACTAAGCATAATTTGGGCCTTTATTCTACCTTCACTTGAGAGACAGAGTGGGAAGCCCACTTTCCACCAAAGGGCCTTTGTTAAGTGTCATACTCATTAAGCGTTTGAGATAGAAGTGCAGGTCATTATGTGTCATCTGTTTGATACAGTCATTTTGCTGATAACCCAGTCCTTTACAAAAACTGACAATAGCCTTGTACATCCATTCCACAAATCCAGTTTCAAATATCAGAAAAAAGAGCAAAACATAATAGCTCATTTTAGGAACTTGCAGGATGATGGCCATTAAATGCCAATCATGAAATGGCTACGGCTTTGCTTGGTTCTTGTCGTGCGAAAGGTGCTGTGTACCGAGTGCTGTGGGAATGCCATCTCATTGGACTTCAAATAAAAATCAGCTAAGGCAAGTCATCCTCAGATGTCATCCATTCCACATCACACATCATAAACACAAACAATAGTCTTTGATCTGTTTAAAATCAGGCGCATCTTATAACCAATCAACTTCCCACACGTTTATCAGCAAATTTTTCTGAGTCATATGGAAAACAAGGCCATTTTAAATCTGATGGTGCCTTAGCCTCGTAGAATGGTTGACACACGTCTGGCCAAGTTAACTCGGTCTCCAGGCCCCGGCAAGTGTGTGCCTCTGCATTCCTCTGGCGGGAAGACAATCCGATACACTTTCACATGAAAGACAAACTCTCATCCGTCCAGTACTTGACATCCATTAACAGTGAGGCATCACAGCCTGGAATGCTGGGGGTATCAAGGGCTTTAGAACCAGCTTATTAGGGACCTTGGGTACCCGAGTAACTAGAACGTTCAGCTGTGTTGACTTTCTTCAGCTTTTATTGATATGTAGTATTATCATTGTATTTTCTTACATGTATTTTCTTTACTTTGACCATAGTTCCTGCCCCTGACCTGTCATTACCTCTCTCCTTCCTCTCCACTGGGCTCCTTCCTCTTCTGTCCCAATATTTCCTTTTCCATTGGTCTGTTTCCTCCTTTAAGCCTAGATTTTCACATGGGAGAAATGTGGCATTTGTCTATATGAATTTTGCTTACTTTACTCAACCATGGTCCACACTCCAGACCATGCAAATGTTCTGATTTTGTTCTTATGGGCTAATAACACTACAGTATGTACATAAGTACGTAAGAAGTTGGTGTGTGCTGACCTGGAGTCCTCAGTACATACTGAGGAGTGGTATTCAGCCTTACAAATTTTTAATTTGGTCATGGAATTTCCATGAGCCTCTACTCAAGGGTAGTTTGTTTTCTTTCTTCTAGCAAAATATTCCTATACAACAGAGTAGGACGACTTAAATCAATGTTTTGGTATGGCAAGCAAACTCTTAAGACTGCCCCTGATGTATGGTACAGTGAGGAGTATCACTTTTGTGATGAGGTTAACTAAGACCATGCCTACCTTCCTGTTACAATACTGGCTTAGGAGAGCACATGACCACTCTGGAGAAACCCAAGCAGCAAGAAATTGACAGCTGTCTCTGACCTTCAGAACAACCAGCCAAGGAGAACAGAACCATGGCAACAGTCACAAAATTAAGCTTGGAGGAGTACCCCGCCCCAGGTGGGCTGCCAGAGAAAACCTATCATGCTGTGCCTTATACTCAGAGTTAGGAGGGAGCCCTGGAGTGACTGGGTAGCTGAGCTAAGACTGCACCCAGATTCTTGACTCACAAAAACCAAGACACTAGACGTAAGGTTAAGTGTCTGTGACAGTTATACATCTGTGCTGGAGAGGTGCCTGATGTCTAAGTGCATCCACACAAATGTGAGGACTAGAAGTTAGACGTCCAGAATGCAGGCAAATGCTGGGTGGGTATGGTGGCCTGCCTGAACTCCTCAAGCCTCAGAAGGCAGAGACACAGGAGAATCCAAGAGCAAGCTGGGAGGGAGACTAGCAATAATCCAGGCTCCCCAGTAACTGAATACAGTAGGAGAGACATTAAGGATGGCTCTCCACATCAACCTTGGGCCTCCACATCAATACACACACACACACACACACACACACACACACACACACACACACACAGAGAGAGAGAGAGAGAGAGAGAGAGACAGAGAGAGAGAGAGAGAAAAAATACCCGAAACTATAGAACTATATACCTGGCATTAAATTGTGGGTCCCTAATTCACACATTGGAACTAAGTTCCAGCGCCTGTGACAGACTTCATCTGAATGGGATTCGTAACCATGTGGTCCTATCTGATGGAGGCCAAGGCAGGAAGACCACACGTTTACCCTTCTGCTGAATTACTAAATTATACCACCCTCAGCTGACTGCTGAAACTCAGAGTGTGAAATTGACAAGGTCAGAAGTGGTGAGGTCTGAACGTCACGTGTGGAGTAGTTGTACCACAGAGGGAAGTCCTTTTCCGGGATGAAGGATGACATCGGGATTCCCTGAAACCAGTGACCACTGTCATATACAGGTGCCCCAAGGTTCCAGAACATCCCAGAGGCTTAGAGAATTTGACCTTTAAGATTTCTCACAAACCTGTCATTTCTCAAAGACCTGTAATTAACTTGGTTGACTAATAATTCATAATAATTAAGCCTAGTTAATTTGATTTCACACATAGAAATGTCTGTCTATTCTCAATATAACCACACTAATATGGCCATCACTGTTGGGTGAGTTTCATTTATGGGGGCTGTGTTTATTTGTTGACTCTATCGTACGGTGGTTCAATTTAAATTCTAGACTACATAGTATTTGCTAAACACATACGAGTGATTAAATTATATATATACAAAAAATCAAAACTGCTTCTGCTTCATTTTCCTATTCATGTGTGACTCCTAGTTGTGAAAGTGATTAATGCATCCCAAAGACACTATGGAAACACGGGGAAGGAAGGCAATCATCCTTCATCCGTCTGAGATGGGAATCAACGATGACGTCATTTAGTAACTTGCCATCTGCTGTCAGGGGCAGCCCTGCTTATACACTGAAGGCCTAAAATCAGCCATAGGCCTGACACACATGCCTGCTAGCACCGAGTCTTCGATCTCTGTGGGAAAACAATGAAACAGATGCCTAGAAGCTATTGTAAACAAGCAGCTTTGGTGGAAAATAGTCAGGCTGAATACATAGACCTTGTAGATAGGCAGCCTTGGAGGATAGTACCAACTTAGATAAGGACAAGTGAATCATAGGAGGAGTCATAGTGTCCTGTCCCCTGAACCTTCACCCAGCTGACACTCTGTTCTGGAAGATATCTGTACTTCTCCTGAACAATCTGTACTCCCCCTGAACATCTACACTCCTGTGTCATCCCCTTCCTCACATCCTGCCTTTTTGTGTATATAACCTGTGTGTGAAAAAGTAAAAATTATGGTTTGATCAGCCTATAGACAAGCCATGTTCCTTGTGTTCACCTGTTTCCCTCATCTTCTCTTTCAGGTGATCTCCCTGGACCTCTGTTTAATGCCCTGCTGGCCAATCTGCTTTCTGTAAACTTGTATCACTGAGCAGCTACAATGTAATGCCCCAAAGAAAGCAATCCTTGGTAGTTAAGTAATCCCCCATCTTCTACCTCCGTCTGCTCAGGCCTTTACCTGTTTTCAACAGTACTGTCTCAAGCTACCTTGGAGCCAAGCACATCAGGCCCCTGATGCCAGGGCCCCTTGACTCAGTGCAAACTGTAAGGATACGTGAGACTCTTGATCACGTGGAGCTTTAGAGGAGACTAGACTGGCTTCCCCTAAGGTTTTCTTGTACAGGCTAGCTCACCTAAAATCTCTATGGCAACAAGACTGCACAGCAATCCTTGGAATAAACCTTGCCAAAGTAAGAGGACACTGTGGCCTAAGGGCACAGGCTGCACACCGATGTGAGGCTGGTTTTGTAGTAGCTGTAGGCAGAGTGAGGGGAAAATGTGCTTTGTGTTCTCAGGATGGAAGTGTGTCTTGTGTACACTGAGAAATAAGCCCATGGTGCAAGTCACCTGGAAACTTCCCCCCATTCCTTACAAAGGTAAGGCTTTCTTTAGATACGGTGGCCTTTAAGTACATCTTTCAAAAGCACGCATCCTCAAGAGGAAATAAAATAACTTACCAAGAAAAGTTAATCAGCTTCTACCCTGAGTCAGACAGCAGTAAGCTACTGTCATCAATGCCATTCCACCAGCAATAAACCATATTTGTTATTTTCCTTTCTAGGAAAGCTGTGAGTTTATTTAAAGCCAACTGATTCTCACCAGATCTCTGTTCCGATATAAACGTAAAGGGACTGGGCAGTAACCCAAGGCCCACGTTTTCACTATGGTTTGAAGTGGACTGCACAAGTCTGGCCTCAGAAAATAAAGACACTGAGCTAATGACTAGTTAAATCAGTTCTGTCCTCAGCTGATGGCGGTTAGCTCTCACTGGCTCCTGGCAGGCAACTGTTCTCACCTCACTCCCACTGTATAGTGGGCTACTTGGCTGAGATGACACTTACACAGTGGATGGAATAGGAGTTTCAGGTTTTCCTCTGGGTAGTGAACTGTTAAATATCTATCAGCACACCACCCTCCCACCGACTCATCTCACCTTCTAAATAGTCCTTACTGAAATCTAACATCAGCTGGACGGACGTTACAATAAGCCCTACAACTGCGTGAACAACAGCCAGTCCATGCTATAAAAATTCAGTTCTCCAAAGCATGTGAACTGATCAACTGCCTTGAATCTATTTCTTTCCCAGCAAGAGGAACTGTCTGTGACAAAACTAGAACCTTAAGAGATTCCAGCAAGTTCTGTGAAGGCAATGAAGTGGAACTTTTTCTTGTTTTGGTTTTGTTGGAGATTGAAATACACAGTCTCTACATGCTAATCACACATTAGGCGTGTATGCTAGAGCCCCCTGCACCCGCCAGCAGCACACACTAGACTTCTGTGCCAGAGCCCCTGCCAGCACCACACACTAGACTTCTGTGCCAGAGCTCCCTCCCCCACCCTGCAGAAGATGACTTTTGCAACAGCTGGTTGTGAAATTATCTTTGCCATGTAGGGATCACAAGCATGCACTACCATGACCGGATTTTTAATTTTATTTTTTACTGTGGGTTCTAGGGATGGAACCCAGGTCCCCATGCCTGCATGGCAAACACTTTACTATGCTATTCACTGAGTCCCCGTGGCACTGGGTTCTTGGGTGGAGGTGGACTCTTCCCTAGGCACTTCCTCTTCTCTGGCGAATGCTCTCACTACAGAGGGCTTCCTGGCAGCACTGCCTGAGCTGAGCCCCGCAGCCTTTCATACTCTCCACTTTCACGCTCACTTAGCACAGCACATCCTAAGCTTTCCCTCGAGAACTCCTAGTGGATCGGAGGTTATGGAGAAGAGAGTTAGCCACTGTTTCCAAGTGTCAAAACAGTTTTCTATTTTTCTATAGTTCACTTTTCTAATGGTCACAATATACTGTTTATGAGTTTAGTCTTTATAATATTTTGAGGTTTGTTTTATGGACTAGAATATAGTGTAATTACTACTACTACTACTACTACTTTTTGGTTTTTGTTTCTCTGTGTAGCCCTGGCTGTCCTGAAACTTGATCTGTAGACCAGGCTGGCCTGGAACTTGGAAATCCACCTGCCTCTGCCTCTCAAGGGCTGGGATTAAAGGTGTGTGCCATCACCTCCTTGCTAAGAATCTTATTTTTAATTATCCACAATTTGTATAGATTTTTGTTGATCTAGATATTACATTTACTGTATGCTACCTTATCAGAATCTACTGGTTTACTCCTAGTTCAAATGAAATATGGAAGTCTTGGTTCTCACATCTTTCTTTCCTCCTCTTCAAGTATTTAAGATATTTTCTCTATGCAGCCTAGTACGTCAGATACCATACCATGTTTCATCCAAACATAATTTAAATACATTTTTAAAAAGGGAAAAGTATCTTATTTACACACATTTTTTTTTTTTTGCTTCTTTGTTAGGATAGCTTTCAGACATTGCCTTCAGGTAGATCTAGTGGGACACAGTCTTCCATCTGAGGATGTCCTGACATGCGACTCATTACTGAAGCATATGTTCTCTGGCTACAGAAGATGGATTGAGCTGATCTTCCCTTTGTTTCAAGTATGTTCCTGATTGTTAACTGAAACCATTTTGGTACCTTTAAAACACTCCAGGTAATTTTCACATCTCTGACACTTTAGTGTTGGTTTGTCCTAATCAAAATTATTCAGTCTGAGATCATCCTGGCTTTTTGTATTGTGATTCCTTTTGATTTAACCATTTTTGCATTAAGTTGTGGGATTAAATGTCATTGAACACTCTTTATTTGGGCTTTTCACTCTTAGCTGTACAACAGCATGAGCTTCATTATAGGTTTTCATATATGCGTGTCTTTTGTACATGTTCCCTCATCTCTGGTCTCCTCTCTCCCTCCCACTCATCAACATTTTGTTCCCAATTGTCTCACCATTCTCTCACTATTTTTCCCTTAATCTAGATTCTACATATGAGAGAAAACATGTATTTGTCTTCCTGGTTGGTTTATTTTGCTTAATCCACATTCCTACAAATGATATGACTTTACTTTTCTTGACAATTTCACTGTGTATACATACCACAGTTTACCTTTTGACAGGCACTGTGGTGGTTTGAATGAGAATGGCTCCAGAGTCATGTATTTGAATACATGGTACCTTGTTGGAGGAACTGCTTGGGAAGGATTGGGAGGTATGGCCTTGTTGGGATAGGGATGAGATGGGGCTTTGAGGTGTCAAAAGCCCATGCCATTTCCAGTTATCATGCTCTGCCTGTGTGTAGAGGTCAAGATGGGAGCTCTCAGCGAGCGCTCCAGCACCATGCCTGTCAGTCAGCCCGCTGCCATGATGGTATGGACCCTCTGAAACTGTAAATTCCAAATAAGCGCTTTCTTTCACAAGTTGTCTTGGTCATGGGAATATCCCTTATCATAGCAACAGAAAAGTAGCTGAGACAGGAGCAGAACTAGCTGTCTTTGGAGTACAGAATATTGTGGCTGCTAGGTCCAGCAGGTCCAGGTCCCCTTAGGCTGGCCAACAGTAGGCAAGGATGCTTACTGGAGTTTTCTGTGAGGTCCATGGAAACCACTCCTCCCACAAGGGAGGAAACACTAAGGGTTACTTTTGGAGTGCTAGAAGGCTTCCTCATAACTTCACAGAGTAGATATCTAGGCTCCCCACAAACTTTCTTCTGGCTGAGGCAGGATGGACCCATACACACTCTGTGGTGTTCAGTACAGTGGATGCTGTAAGAGTTTGCCTCACTAGAGTTCACCTTCTGGCAAAGACAGACTTTCCTGGACCTTGCTAGCTTCAGTTGGCATGCTTCCTCAGCTTAGGCTACATAACAAAATGAAAACTCAGGAACTTACCATTCCAAAAGGAAACTTGTAACCCAAGGTTTCTGACCAGTCTCCTGTCCTCTCTGCATCCTTCATTAGTGTAGTTATGCACAGGCTCCAGAGGCTTTATCTTTAGGTCAGTAGAACTATAAAGAAAACTGCTCTATACAGTTTCCCTGAATGGAAGCTGATGCAGGAATTTTCCTGCTACATTGTATTTGCAGTGGAGCTCGGTGATTGGGCAGTAGAAGAGGTAGGCAGAACCAGGAGTTGGGAAGAAGAGAGAGGAGAGAGAAAGGAAGAAGAGAAGGAGACAAGATGACAGAAGATGTTACACTCGTGTCTCTAGCAGTTATTCATTATCAAGGTTAGATATTGGGTTAACAATTCTAATTGTGTGGGCATCTTGTGTACAGAGTATTTGCTGATATATAAATCCACTGGATAATCTTTAAGTATCAAGAGTCTTCTTTCTACTGGGTACCGCAAGGATGACAGGTATTGTCTGAGGTTGAACCAGGGGCCATGCTTGGAGCCATGGAGTCCACAGAGCTGGCAGGCGAAGGCAGCAGCCACAGCAGCTTTTTGTGGGTCCTGGGTCTGCGCTCTTGGCTAGTCAGTGCTGTGTTGGAGTGGGAGAAACAGAACACCAACATGGTGGCAGCTCGGGAACTAGCTGAGTCGTGCCAGGATTTTTTTTTTTTTTTAATTCTCCCACTGTAGGAAGCCTCCCATTCACTGCTCTTGTCATCTTAGAGATAACAAAAGAAAGAAAGAAAGAAAGAAAGAAAGAGAGAGAGAGAGAGAGAGAGAGAGAGAGAGAGAGAGAGAGACAGAGACAGAGACAGAGAGAGGACAATAAAGCAGTTGATATTCTTGCTATAATAATGAAGCATAAAATATCTTGCTTTAAAAAACACAATTCAGCCTACATCAACAGCAAAGAATGTTGAGAATGTATGTCAGCATTATTGTGAATTTTGTAATTTTGATTCATTTTCTATTTACATGAAGATATGTAATAGCTTTCCACTTGCAGCTGGGTAGCAGCATGGACGCTAACAGCTGTCTATCTCGTGGGCCAGTTTCTGCTCTATTTATCATTGCCACCACTGAGAAGCCCTCAAAGGGCTTGAAGGCCAAGCACATGGTAAATAAAGTATTGTCAGCAAGCTACATTTTACTGCACCGAGACTTGTAGACTTGTAGGTGCACACTATAGTCAGAAGGGGCCAGATTAAGGTAGGTGAAATTTTCAGAACAGCCACCAAATATTCTGAGTGAATCCTTTGCTGAAGATGTTTTCTCTCACTGATGTGCTCAGGTGTGTTCAGGGTGTGGTAATAATGACAGAGTGGAAACATGAGGAAAGAATACTGTGTTCACAACAACAATAAACACTCTTCAATACTTTGTGAACAGCTCTACAGAGAAATGCATAATTTATAGACACTGCCTTAGAAGGGAAAGTGCACTGAACTATCTTTCCTCCTGGGGTTGGGGACAAGATACAGAAAGCAGACTTCAGCAAGCTGAAAGAGTATTAAAGATACTGCGTTTATTAGTTACTTATTCATTAATTTGTCTGCTATTTGAGACAGTGTTTTGCTAAGTGTAAGTAGCCCAGGCTGGCCTTAAACGCACAGCAATGTTCTGCTTCAGCTTCTCGAGTGGGATAACAGGTGCACACCACCAAACCCAGAGGGTGTGAGTAAACGACGAACAGTAACTCATAGCGTCGGCTTTACGATCTCTATCACTTGTATAATTATAGGCATTTATTTTCATCTTCTTAAATTTTACATTTCAAAATACCTTTTCCATGCCATGTCTGTGACCATCACTTTTGCTGGCTCGAGTCTCCATCATCACAGTCACCATCACTGTCCTCGTTGTCATCATCATTACTGGTTGCATGACAGTCCTTTGGAGAGGCCATCATAATTCTGTAGTAGCTCATTACTGCACTGTTTCTCTCTTATTAACAACATAAATGTCAAGTCTTTTGTATAACGTTTTCATCTACACCCACTTGGAGTTCAGTCTGTAAGGCAGAGTTCTAGCGTCAGTGGTTACTATGATTTATCCTTAGAAGTGTTAAATTATTTAAGACTCACACAACTTAAGCCTGAGCACAGGAACTAGTCAGCACTGGTAATTTGCAGTGGCTTTATCCGTATTTCTCTACTTCTCTGGTGAATTGCCTGTTCTTCACTTTTGGCCACTCCTTCTCTGGGATGTGGGGGTTTTCAGGAAACTGATTCCAATGAATCCTTAAGATAATAAAATTAATACCCAGCAAATTAGATTCCAAATCAGTATCTCAACATCTGTTAATACTATGCTATAATTTTATATGGCTAAATACTTTCTGATTTTTTGTGGTCTGTTTAACTTACTATAAGCTTATGAAATAATTCATCAAAGTCTTGAATTTATTTCTCTTTATATTTTCTATGCCGTTTTTATTTCTGACTGTGACGATATGCTATCATCATCATATTCCATACTATCATCCAAGTCACTACCAACATTTAGTTAGATTCCCAACATTCACTTCCTAGCTTAAAAAAAGAAATAATTTGGAATCACTAATTAAATGTGTCATCCGTAGATAAAGCAACCAAAGCAGTCAAGAGCCTATGACAGGCAGTAAGCAAGCAGGAGCTAGGATCCAAACCAAGCTGCCCACCCCAGTCACTCACTTTCCCCTGTGAGTTTTGATACACTGCTTTAGATACTCCTGTAAGCTACATTTTTGTCTTTAGGAAACAAAGCTGTACATGTATCCCCTTCTTGGGGGCTGAGTATCACCTGCCATCCCATTGCTTGGTCCACCACTGGCCTTTGTGTGGCCCTGGCTCAAACTGGAACCTGATGTAACTGTCCCAGGGTCCTGATGTTTCCCAAGCTCTAGCCCCTCCCTTTCTCCCCGTCATCCACAGCTGTTCCCAGTGCCCTAGTCTCCATCACAGCACATAAGACTTTGAGCTTTCACATGCATTGACTAAAACAGGAAGTGCTGCAGAGCCATAGTTCAGGCAAAGTAAACCTTTGTGATGTATTCCAGAGTCTGTAATCCAAAGCCTACGTCAGGGAGTGTCAAGTTTGAATGTTGGTTACATAGCAAGACCTTGTCTCAATACGTCCTTACATAACAAACAAACAAATAAATAAATGGATAAATAATTAAAATTTTCAAGAAAAAAAAACAAAATAAAATAGATGGATAGAAAATTAAAATTTAGCTGGGCGGTGGTGGCGCACGCATTTAATCCCAGCACTTGGGAGGCAGAGGCAGGTGGATTTCTGAGTTCGAGGCCAGCCTGGTCTACAGAGTGAGTTCCAGGACAGCCAGGGCTACACAGGGAAACCCTGTCTCAAAAAACCAAAAAAAAAAAAAAAAACAAAACCAAAAAAAAAGAAAGAAAGAAAGAAAGAAAATTGAAGTTTTAAAAAAAAAAATCGAAACTGTCCTTCCTTTGAATCAGGTAGTGGCAGCAGCATTTCCTCACAGCCTTAGAAAGAATAGCTTAGGAAATTCTATAAAAACAAGAAGCATAAACTCCTGGGCCTACGGCCCAAGGAGGGTTAGAGCTGCATGTACCAGCAGTAGCAGCTGTCCTACTGTACGAGCAGCAAGCAGGACGATGAACACAGAGCTGGCTGACGCTACAAAGAAGTGCAAAAGCTCTCTATAGACAATCCTATGTTCAGCTGTCTGAAATACCTACCTAGAGGAATCAACAAAATGACCAGAAACCAACAGAAGTAATTCCAGTGTTTAGTAAGATGACTACAAATGATAAAGGAGAAAGTCTGTTTAAATGTAAAAAAAATAGTAAAACGATTACTAGTTTATAACAGGTAAGAAAGCGGCAGAAAACAGAGGGAGGAGTGAGCTCATTTGGAAATGGGTATGTGGTAACATAGAGTTAGCTCTTATTTCTAAAGTGGAGGTGGTGGTGGTGGAGGTGGAGGTGAAGGAGGAGGTGGAGGTGGAGGTGGAGGTGAAGGAGGAGGTGGAGGTGGAGGTGAAGGAGGAGGTGGAGGTGG
>NW_021604565.1:4756530-4773931 GCF_004785775.1 Grammomys surdaster | reverse complement strand
GAGGTGGAGGTGGTGGAGGTGGAGGAGGTGGAGGTGGATGTGGAGGTGATGGAGGTGGAGGTGGAGGTGGTGGAGGTGGAGGAGGTGGAGGTGGAGGTGGAGGTGGAGGTGTTGGTTTCAGTGTGTATGGTTCCATGTCAGATGAACAAATAATGTCATATACCAGACACTGGGACACAATCACACTGACCCTAAATCCAGCAGCTCCAGTTTCCAGCCAACAGGTCATCAAAGCCTGCACATGAAGGGAGGAGAGGAGGCAGGACAACAATCTACTCAGCACACCTTAGGTTTTGTGAGGCAGCATGGCTGCTGGTGCCAAGATGTCCCTTTGTGGATAGCTGGGTTGAAATGAGACTCATTTTAAAGACAACTGTGACTTTAAAATGGATTTTACTGCTAGTGCATTGTATGTGGGTGGACTATATCATAAGCTAACCTGGCTTTTAGAACCAGCCCCGTGGAGGCTAACATTATGGGACAGTGTACATGGAAGCCAAGGCAGGAAGTGACGAACAAACAAGTCCCATGTTAGCTGTGGTTCTGTGCATATCAAGAATCCAGAGGACATCTAAAGTACAGCCTGCACCTCAAGAGAGAAGGCCCAGAATGAGATTATCAAGGGTCAACAGCAGGATGGTCTCTGCACTGGAGCCAGTCCTTGCTGTGTGACAGAAGGACAGCAGCCCCTGCAAGGGTCACAGACAGGTTCTCATGCTGAACTCTGCTCCCTGATATCTGATATCATGATATCATGATAACTCTATCATGATATCTGGACCTGACAACCTGAAAGCTCACATACTATGTGACTTTCCGCCACAAAAACTAGGATCACATGTTTTGAAAGATGCATTCCAAATCACCTTTAAAAACACTGGCTTAGCATCCCAAGGGTACCCCCATCCTCAGCTGCTCCATCCTGAGCCTTACATAACTAGGCACATGCTACAGTCATGGTGAGCCACCTATGTGCTTGGGAAAGCCACAGCCTCACGGCAGCACTTGTTATATCACAAGTCACAGGGGAATGAGCCTCCATAAGGCTGTTCTCAGTGTAGTTTATCACAGGGTAACCTTCTGTGTGTAAATAGTACTATCATCTGGCAGGATTCCTGGTTTGCTCCTCTCAGCAGGCTTCAGAAAGTCTGCAGTCAGTGGTAACCTCAGGTAGGCGAGTATTTGGCTATAGCTAATTCCTATGACAGCAAGCAGTAAATATAGAGCCATTGCAGAACCACCAATTCCATGCTTGATGAAAAGGAACACAATCAAAATGGACAAAATTGGACTCCTAACAATACTGACATACAACAAACGAGAAAAGTTGGTTTATTTGCATCCATTCTTACTGGTGACCTTAGTATTGCAGCTTCTAAATACAATATCTGAACAGAAAAATGCTGTGCGGCTGCTTGTGGTCTTGGGTTTGAAGGTGATATAAATACAAGTAAATAAATACAAGTATAGCATAGCATAGTACGTATAGTATAGTATAGTGTAGTATAGTATATAAATACAGTAAAGCTAGTTACAAGTAAATAAATACAAGTATTTACTTAGTGACACTTTACAAAAATCTTCATATTAACCATCAGGAAATAGAGGTAAGTCAACAGTAACATAAAATTCATAATATTCCAGGTACTTTCCACATGTCTTTGTTACGATGAAAACCACAGCAAGGAGGGGCTGAATGATCTTGCCCAAGGTCCAGGGTTTGATTTAGAAGCTCTTAACCACCATGTGATACTGCCTCTCTCAGTCCCTGACTTACAGATGCTGGACACTTAGAACCGGGGTAATGCATTCAGAGACAACAGAGTATGCAGAAGGCACAGAGACTCACACACGCACAAAGCATCAGAGGTCTCATGGGAAGGTCATTGTTAAGCCAGCTCTGACGGGTATGTATGCATAAGGAGACTGCAGTAATAGGGGCAGGTAACGGGTCCTCCAGAAGGAAGGGTGGTGTACGCAGGCTCAGGGAGAAGGCACACAGAGCAGCGGCCAGAGGAAAGAAGAGGGGACAGAAATGACAGTGTGCAGGCAACAGTACTGCAGAAAGACCCAATTCCTGACACAGAAATGCATTCTAAAGTTTCCCAAGTGAGTGGAAAACCATCATAAATGTGTAAGTAAGGCATTTTCATGGCAGAATAAAATCAAAATGGTACAAGCTGGACTAGAGATGAAGACACAAATCCTTACAACCTGGAACTGGACAGGCTATTGCGATAAAGAATAATGGCACCAGTTTCAAGCTAAATGGCGGCCCCAAAAGCTATGGTCACATCCTAATTCCTAAACCTACAATAACCTTATTTGGAAAAGGGCTTTTGCTGATGTTAACTCCTAAGCACCTTGAGGAAGCCATCTTGGATTATTAATCTAGTGAGAAGTGTCCTTAGAGGGAGAGGTATAAGGTGCTGTGCTACGAGGCATAAGAGGTATAGGCGCAGGAGGCTACAGTCCGATTGCTGAGACAGGGTCAAAGTGTTGGAGCCATGCCTGGGATACTGTGGACTCCTGATTTCAGAATTGTAGGAGAACAAATGCCTGTTCATTCTGCCTATATTTCATATTATGTTAACAGCGGGCCAATGAAACTAATGTGACCTCTCCACAGTCTGGAGAACAGTGCTTAGAATCTGACCCCAACCACACAGTGAGTAGACAAGTTACTATATGCAGGAGTTAAGAGGCAAGAAGTTGGCGGGGAACACGGAGCAGCAGCTTTGCCTTTCACAGGTCCTTGGGTCACTAACACAGGGCTTAGTACTTCATCTGGGTGTGAGTTTCAAGAGTCTGCTTAACATGAATATTAAAGAAGCACAGTTCCAAAGATTTTGACAGCACCATCTGAGGTATTATAGGCTTAGATTTTTCAAAATCTACTTTAATAAGGGTTCTTAAAACACTTCAACTTCCCTTCTAGCCCACTGACCAAAGGTAGGGGAAAAAGATGGTTAATAGGACAAGGGGGATGTAGACCTGTTTAGAAATAGGTTTTGGGGGCAATTCTTCTTTTTAAAAAAATGGATATTTTATTTATTTGCATTTCAGATGTTACACCCTTTCCCCATTTCCAGCCACCCCCCCCGACACCTTCTATCCCATCTCCCTTCCTCCTGCTTCTATGAGGATGTGCCCCCACCCACCCACCCACCCACCCACTCACTCCTACCTCCCCGTCCTTGAATTCACCCACACTGGGCGTCCAGCTTTCACAGGACCTCCTCTTTCACCTATGCCTAACAAGGCCATCCTCCCTTACTTATACAGCTGGAGCCATGGGTCTCTCCCTATGTGTTCCCAGGCTGGTGGTTTAGACCCTGGGAGCTCTGTTTGGTTGGTATTGTTGCTCTCCCCATGGGGCCACAAACCCCTTCAGCTCCTTCAGTCTTCTCTCTAACTCCTCCATTGAGAACTCCTTGATCAGTTCAATGGTTAGCTGAGAACATTCTCCTCTGTGTATGTCAGGCTCTGGCAGAGCCTCTAAGGACACAGCTATACCAGGCTCCTGTCAGCATGCACTTCCTGGCATCCATAACTGTCTGCCTTTCTAATCTTCATTGTCAGAATAGCAACAGTCTGGTTTAAAACATCAAGTATGAATCAGTAGGTGTGGGTCCACCACATGGCCATGGAAGCATTAAGAAGCAGATAGAATACTAGAAGAAGCTCTTTGGTGTGTTTTTCTCCATAAAGTCATGACAAGCGAAGATCAGTGAAGACCAGCAAAGTGTTGCAAGGTGAGCCAATGCAAGAGCACAGTTAGAGAAGATCAGCAAAGCTTAGCAAGGAAGACAGGTTGGTAAAGAGCAACAAAGTGTTGCAAGGCAAATCAATGCAAGAACATCCCCTCACTGTCTGTGGGGTTATATTTACATTCTTTCTAAACATCACATGCAAATGTCAGCAAAATGTCACTGTTCTTTCCAAGACAGCTTCCAGAAAACCTCCACATATCTGTTCTCAGCAAAACATCCTCTCATGACAATTTCCAGAAAAACATCACATGACACAACTGAGTTCTCCAAAGAAACCAAAAATTTCCACTTCAGGGTAGGGTTCAGGAACCTAGATATGCAAACACATGCTTCTGTAGGTGATGCTCTAACTGGCCAGCTCTTTCTCTAAAAATCCAGACAGGAAATGTATCTGGGGGCTACTGAAGCAAAAATAGCCTTGACACTACAGAAAGGGAAAGGCTTGGTTTTAATGACATTTTATTGACATATTCAGAAATTTTAATTTTATATATTTTTCATGTACCAGAAGTATTCATCTGCTGTTGATTCCCAAACCCCAGCTTTTTAACAATTAAGAGAGCTAGGCAGGATTATACTCATCTTTATCCTCAGCAGTCAGGAGGCAGAGGCAGGGAGATCTTTGTAAGTTCGAGGCCAGCTTGGTCTACATAGAGGGATCCAGGCCAGCCAGGGCTATGTCTACATATTGAGACTGTCACAAAACCAAATAAAATTTAGAAAACAGGTGTTAAAGCCAGCTTTGGGCCACAGGCCACAGTTTGTCAACCCGAGGTACTGTTTACAAACCTCAGCTACCAATGGAGAAGTGGGCTTTTTCACGCCAGTGGTGAGCAGGTGAGGCTCAAGATGCCCTCTCACACACCTGCCTAGCACATGTGAGGGTTTCACCGGAGTGAGCAGGGCTCTCCAGGCACACCATACACTTAAAACAAACCAAGGACTATTGTGCCAGAGCAGCAAGGGGCACACATATTAAAGAGCCTCTGGTCCAGCTGAGAAGGCATGGCTCCATTAGACAAGTGACATCATCTTCTGATGTAGGAGAGGGACCGTGACAGCAGTAGTTTCCAATTCAATCAATATGTCTTTAATATTTTTCAGCTTGTTAGATATAATTAGCAATAATGACTTTATGCCGGCCTGTGAGCTGCAACTTAGAATATTAGGCACTGAGAACGGACAATGGTCTTCTCTCTTCCTGGGAATTACCCGACCATCTCCTTTCTGTATCTCTAGTGTGAGCTAGCAGATGAAATACATGTGTTCACAGCCTCCTCTGCCACGAAGATACTTCTATGTAGGCAACCACAGAAACCCACGACAGAAACAAGGCAACAAGCTGGAAGGCTCAAATTGAAGGTGAAAGTTCACTAGGGCAAATGCAATTGTCTGCATTTACATTCAAAGACTCAATAAAAAGCACAAGTGGAAAGAAAGCAAAAGAGGCTTTTCTGGCAGCTGCGTGAGAAGGCAGGCTGCAGGCTGGAGGCCGCAGGGATGCCTCAGCTGCGGCTCCACTGAGCTGGGGAGCTCCGATGAAGAACTCTGATACCATCACCCCGTTCACAGTCCACCACAGTCTTTTTCAGGAAAGTTCCGTACAGTGCTTCCATAGCCTGGGCATTGTGTCGTTAAGGTAAAATACACAGGTAATATTTCTAGTGGGAATGTAGCTGGAAAAGGAGGGTCAGACTGAAAAAGAGGCTGGAAAGTACTTGTTCATTTTGTTGTTGTTGTTGTTGTTTAAAGGGGGTGAAGAGTAGGGAAAAACCAGGGTAAGAAAGAACCCAGAAAGCTTTCCTTCCTGAGGGGCCTGAGGAAGGGTACAGAAAATTGAACCAAGAGCCTCGGCATGTTAGGCAAGGATTCCACTACCTTGTGCTACATCCAGGCACTCTGTTTGTGTGTGTGTGTGTGTGTGTGTGTGTGCGCATGTGCGTGCACACTCTTGTTCATATATACATGTGGGAGGGGTACATGTGGAATCCAGGCGTAGATGTCATGTGTCTTCTTTCCTTATACCCTATTTTATCTTTTGAGACAAGGTTCCTCACTGGGCCTGAAGTTCACTAGTTCCAGACTTCGGAGCTCCTCGCCTCTGCCCTCCCAGAATGACAGTTTCAGGCGGATGGCACCACGGCCATTCTTTTTACTTTTGAGATGGCATCTCACTAAGTGGCCCAGGCAGGATTTGAACTTGAGATCCACTTGTCTGTTTTCTGAGTAGCCTGTGCACCATGCTCCACTGGGAACGTGGGTTCTACCAAGATGACCCACAGGACCTGGGGCTCTAAGCATGCTTGGAACAGGTGCTCGGAAATGAAAATCATGTTTTGAGGATTAAATTGTGAAGAACAAAGCACCATGGGTCAATCCATTTTGCACAGGCACTTGGACTACTGCACACCAGAGGTGGAAGTCCATCAGAAGCATCTGCATTGAAATCCCCTTTGAATGCAAACTTCTAAGGGCCAAGTTGCACTCGGCTCTCTCTGAGCAACCTTCTGTGTCTTCCTCCATCCCATTAACTATTGTCTGAACAGTCTTCTGCACACAGCACACCGTGTTCCTCCGTCTCTTCCACTTCCTGGGAGTGTGTAGTCTGAAGATGACATTCAAGAACTATATGACAGTTACACTTGAACATCTAAGTAACTTGAACCAGCAAGATGATTTGAAGTTAAAGAAAAATAACTAAAAATCAGAACTTTATTAGCAACATGAATGGGATGGTCTTCAACACTCACAATAAGCTCTGTCTAATCAGCATATGAACACAGAGATGGGACTGCTACCTGCCCGGCCTGGATTGCAATACGAATTAGCACATATGAATTAGATGGACCTCTAATCTCAATAACATCCTGGCCTGTAACAAGTGTCACTTTGTAAAGATGGTCTAGCGTGCACACAGCCCTAAGGGGCAGGATTTGTTACCAAGAAATGAGTAAGACTCCTGATTTTTTTCGAAGAAAAAGAACACATCTTCAGGAAGCCACCACAGTTGATGACAGACAGCCAGGAGCAGAAGAGGCTTGTCTTTTTGAATGTGCTGACTGGAGGAGAGGTGGATAATGTACACCCTAATTGCTAAAGTTATGGCAAATACTTGAACCACCACTGCAATAATTTCCGGCATAGTAAAGCTTTCTGGCACCATTGTGCACTGCTTGTGCACTGTACTTGTGTGCTGGTGCATGCCATGGGAGCTTCAGGGAGGGCCTCCCAGGAAACCAGGCCACGTAGAACACATCCAGAAATGTTGCCAGGCTCCCGATCTATCTCCCACTTACCTCCAAACCTCTGCATGGGGCAGCACGTGAGTGTGCAAGCACAACTGTACTCATCTGTGCTCCCCTCCACCCCAACAGGTGGCCCAGTCAGTCACTGGTATCCCTTACTCAGAAAACAACACAATAAATAGAAAGTAAGAGGGTTACCTGTACTAATCTACAATACATAAGCAGGGCTGGTCAGTGACCACTAGCTTACCAGTAAAGGCATTGGCTAACCAAGCCTGACAAGCCCCAGTTCGATCCCTGAGAACCTTATATGGTGGAGAATAAATTATGAAGCTGTCCCCAGATCTCCACATGAACACTGGTACCCACCCATCAAACACATGTGTGCCCGCATAATAGAAAATAGCTTTTTAAAAGTCTGTGCAGTTGTGCATCCTGGGTATGAGACTACATTTTCAACCTGTACCTGGAGATGGCAAACTATGCAGCATGAACCCATTAGGAATGTAAAAACACACACTCTCTTTCTCTCTCTCTCTCTCTCCCTCTCTCTCTCCCTCTCCCTCTCCCTCTCTGCATGTGCTCGCGTGCACGTGTGTGTACTTGTTCCTGGTGAGAGAGTACACACAGAGCTTCCAGTGTGTGGAGGGCAGAGGTCATATTGGGTTTTCTCCTCTGTCACTATTCACCTTAATGTTTGTTCTTGCTGCTGCTGCTGCTGCTGCTGCTGCTATGGTTTGGATTTGCTTTGCTCTGTTTTTGAGGCATTCTCATATGTAGACTGGGTAGCTCTGTGCTGGCTGGTTTTATGACAACTTAACAATATGTTCTGGTCGTCTAAGGAGGAGGAGGGAGCCTCAACTGAGAAAATGCCTATAAAATCTGGCTGTAGGCAAATCTGTAGGGCATTTTCCTAATTAGTGAGGAGAAAGGGCTCAGCTCACTGTGGTGGTGACACCCCGAGGCTAGTGTCCTGGTTGTTGTAAGAAAGAGGGCTGAGCAAGCCATGAGGAGCAAGCCAGTGAGCAGCACCCCTCCGTGGCCTCTGCATCTACTCCTTGCTCCAGGTTCCTGCCCTGACTACCTTCAGTGATGAAGCCCCAGCAACCCTCCTGTCTCCACCTCCTCAGCTCTGGGATAGAAAGAAGTATGCCATGTTGCTGCTGGTTTTATTCTAGGTATAGGGTCTTATTATATAGCCCTTCAAATTCATAATTCTACTGAGTCCTGGGATAATATGTGCTGCATCATCACAACTGCTTTAAAACATTACCAACCAGGGAATGTAGACGTGCAAAAGCCCACGTGAGGAGTCCAGAAAGTTACTAACAGGATGATGTCTCACAGGTACATGGTAGCTTCCTGACAGAAATGAAGGACGTGGTTTGGAGGCAGCCACAACAGGCAGAATAGATGATGGGTGGAAGCAGTGGCTAAGGGCAAGGCTGGAGGATGCTCTGAAACATACATATACACACATGCACATGCACACACACATGCACAAGCACAATGTACATGTACACACATATAAACAGAAACAATAAACTCAAGAGATTCTAAGACACCTCCCCAGGCATGTACGGGTGGCTGGACTGTGGTGAGCCTAGGAACAGACATCATACCATGTAAATCTTGGCAATCAACTCACAGATACCCTTGAGTGGCTAACCCTTAAGAGCGTGCAAGCTCACAGAGAGAAAGAAAACAGTAGGCAAAAATCTGGACTACATCTCATGTAGGAATAAAGACGCTAGAAAAAAATGGGATCATCAACATGAAACGGAGTAGACTTGGGTGGTCTCACTTCACCTATTCCATTAAGGACTTTAAACAAAAAAGGAAATACATCACTTTCTCTGAACTGCTGGAGTTTAAGTACTGAAAATGTAAAACTAACAAGTTCTGGAAAGTAACTGGACGCCGTCTTTTGGCAAAGGATGTTCATGAGGCTCCACTGCACTCTGTCCCACGGGAGAGCACACTGAAAAGGACTCTTGCTGGCTCCTGCTTCCTGGTATTCACGGGTTCACGTGTCCTTGAGTGGGGACCTACCCTATGATACTGAGGAACAGAACTTTCATCTACCTAGAAAACTTTCTCCTTGGCAGCATAAACACATCAAGACTAGAAGATTCCTCTTGCTGGTTTGCTGAAACAAAATGGCACATTCACAGGCCATGTGGCAAGGAACTGAGAGGTACCTGCAGCCAACAGCCTCGTAATGGATGTCTGCACTCAGCAGCTCTTCAGGTAGAGGATTCTGTAGCAAGCATAAGCTTCAAAGCAGATCCATTCCTCGCTGGACTCTCTGATTAAGAACGTAACCTGGTCAGCACTGCAATCCGATACTTGAGAGACATCCTGAACCACAGCATCTGATGATGCCATACCCAGATTCCTGGCCCAGCAGACAGACACTAAGATGATTGCTTTAATGCAATAGGTATGGAGTGATTTGTTTTACATGTATTACAAATAGATCTGATTTAGTTTATATTACATATAGCCAGAGTGCTATATGTAATAACAATAGGAACAGAAATAGAAAAGTCTGCTGGGATATCTGTTAAATACACAGTGATATAATATAAATCTTTATACATTAAAATTACATTCTAGAGTATGAATAAATACAGCATACGTTCATAATACATTGATTACACTTTTAAACTCTCAAAGAATATGCCATGTAATGGATCATTTAGAATAAGAATGCTCTGTACATGCAAATATAAATAAATGATTGAGATGGTGGCATTATGGCAACTGTCACGAAAGGATCTGACTCAATTTGTTACTGTTCGTCTGCTTATCTGAATTCACCAATTGCTTAAAGTAAGAATACTCCATTTTGGTGAAAACTTAATTGCATGAAGGAAAGAAGAAAGGGGATCCCACAACACAGATGCCAGCATATACTAAGCAAATATACCCATGCAGGTTCTTGCTTGCTTCCTCAGTGCCAGGAGGGAGAAAGAAAATACAAGAAGAGATACTTGAAATGATCTGTTAGAAAGAGTCAATGGTTACCTAACACAGCACACTGTCTCTTAGTAAATGGGGGAAGGGGAGCAAGTGATTTGTTCCTACCTGCAAAAACACATCTGATTACATCCAACATAAATAAACAGATCGTTTTAAAACACTGTGGCAAATATTTATAGTCCCACATGGCCCACTGCACAGACAACATCTAAAGTTTACAATGGCTCAGGTGTCTCAGTAGGACAGTAGGTAGCACATCAAGTCTCATAAAATATAAGCTCATTACAAATAATGAGAAAATGTGCATTAATTGGACAAAGCTCAGGTAACCAAGTTACACAAATGAGAATATCCAAGCAGTGAAATCAACTATGCACTATACACTCTAGGGGAAGTGAAATGCATTATTTGAAAAGATTTTGGTATAGTTTTGACTTTTTGCTTAGCTAATCTATTTCTTAGGACCACAGACACCTTGGACTAGGGAGGTGGCACAGTAGATATAGCCCTTGAGGATTAGAGTTTGGATCCCCAGGGCCTACATAAAAGCCTGGAAACAACGGATGGCATGTTCAGGTCTCCCACACATGTACATACACATGAATGCCCGTGCACACACCTGTGCCTATCCACATGCAAATATGTGCATATACACCACAAACATACAAAAAGAAGAGATGAATCTACACTTCAGTTCTCTGGCTTTGTGAGGAAGTACAGCCTTGGAGTGATCACAGGCAGTCTTGACTTCAGTGACAGTTGTGTGAACAGAACAATCGATCAATGGACGACCAGAGAAACTGCAGCTCAACATGTCAGACGCCTCTCCTGGAATCAAACACAGCCCCTCCCCCATATAAAACACTCCTTAGAAGAACCCTCAAGCTTCTTCTGAGCATGAAGCTAAAAAGTGGTCTCAGCTGCTCCACATGTCAGACTTATTTCCAGGGAGAAAGTAGTGTAACATGACTCTACAGCCCTTCTGAGGAGAGCATCCAACAATAACTTGCCTCTGCAAACAAACACAGCTCACTGCTGGTTCTGTTTCTTTAGATACACCCAAATGCTAGGGAAGAAAGCAAACCATGGGTGGTGTGTAGAAAGATGAACATGCAACCAAACTTGAGGTGAAGCGCCTGCTGGAGAGAAAACCAAGAATTATTTTCCTCATCTTCTTTCTAGGGTCACATGAGTAGGACCTTGGGAAACTTTTCCACAGAAGCGAAGAGGCCAGAGTAGGCATATACTGTAAGCAAAGCATCACATCTACGGACTAAGCATTCGACATGTGGGTCAACAGGAAGTGCTTCATATTCAAGTTACAACAGGGGGTTAAAGGACACAATGATATGAGTCTGTTCCAGACAGGAGGTGAGTGACAGCCTGTTTCCTCACATAGCAATATGGGGGACTCCCCCACCATACTCTACTGTACTCCAAAGAGAGCTTCTGTGAAGAGGCTCTGAAGGACAGACAAGATGCCTGGCGTCCAAGATGAGCCCACCACAGGACTGAACAGCCCTTGCGTTTCTGAACAGAGCCTGGTTTTGTTGTAAGTGCTGTTTGTACTGTTTTAGTAGCACTGAATAAAAAGCGGCACCAGAACTTGTAAATTTTAGATATAAAATGAGAAACATAAAACAAGGGGTTATAAATCAGCTTGAGTCCAATTAAAATACTTAGACTGTCATTCAAAAACGCTGTGCAGAACGTAATGAGACGAGTGGATGGGCAGTTCTATTTCATCACTGGAGCCTGCAGGAGGGTTATGTCTCCAAATACATCCAGCACTGACTAACATTGAAAATACAACTTTATATCATGTTAACCTAAAGTTAAATGCAGTGCCACAAATGAACATGTGCTACAGTCGGGTCCATCTGAGCTGAGCCATGCTGTCGGTGAGCTCTATGGCACAGATGAATATTTACAGTTAATGTAATAATGGAATTATATCCAACAGTTACCCCAGTAGAACAAACCAGAAGTTAGCCAGTTGTTCTCAGTGAGGGGACTCTGGACTTGAGTGGAAGCAGGAGGCCCCCAAACACCTCCGAATGGCTGTTGTGGACAGAACAGGGTGCGGTGGTAGTGTTGACACTTACTATTCACTGAAAACAATTCATTTTCGCTGCTAGAAGATGTGTGCTCTTTAAATGGGAAGCTGCACCACTAATGTTTCTTGGAAAACTGACACCCAGCTAGCTACTAATGTTATCATTTCAACTTGAGTTCGCTCCCATAGCCCAGGTGTTGAGTCTTGAATGGCCTATTAACTAATTAACTATTAACTAATGGGATTACTTTGAGACATTCTGGAAACACTTCAAGCTGGGAGCCTAACTGTCATGACTGGGTCACCATAAAGAGGGGACTCTGGAAACCCTGCCTTGTCACAGCTCCCCTTTCCCCTTTCTGTCTGCTTCAGAGCCATGACAAAGAAGCTCCTCTGACGCCATCCGGCCCGCAGCAAGTTCTGTCCGAGTGTACAGTGGGGCCAAACCATCGCAAACATGAGTTAAGACAGTTCTTTCCTCCTCAAGGTTACTCACTCCAAGTATTTTGTCACAACAATGAGAAAACTAATTGCGTGTGCTGGGGACTTCCCTATTGCCAGATGCTATCTAGTAATTCATATCAAAAGGTTTCAAGGAATATTTTCAACGCTGTGCTATGCTGCAGTTTTAAATGGCGAACCGTTTCACAGCTAAACTTACTTTACGGATCTAGACCTTCAAATGGATGCTGCTTTCTCTCAAGGCTATGCCATAGTTAGTGATGAATTCTGGTGTCACATTTGTACACATGCAAGCACTTTTATAAGCCTGCCTGTTATTAGTGATAAACACAAAATAAGTAACAGAAATGGAGGATGTGCTTCTGTTTTTACCAACAGTATATAACAAGCAGAACTTAACCCATCTTTTTATGGGGGGGGGGCGCATCTATCCTTGCTTCTAATGTCTAAATGTTAGGATTTCAAGACCCTCAACATACCAAAAAATTATGAAACAATATAAAGCTGCTAACGTTGCCTGTAACCTGTTACCATGTTGTCATATAGGACAAGAATATGTTAACCCCCACAAATGCACAGCTAAAATCTCGACAAGAAGCAACTTAATTGAGGATTCTGCATAGTACCTCACAGTTTGAAGGTGCAATCCATCACAGAGGGGAAATGTGAAGGTGGGAGCTGCTCCCGGATATCACAGCAGAAGTGTGAGGCTTCTTGCTAACCGGTCAAATGCAAAGGTGGAGCAGGACGCAGTGTGAGGGGATAGGGTGGGACCTACTTCCAGCAGTAAGGCCCCACTCCTTAAATACAGTATCATGAACTGCAGGCCAAGCATTGAAGAGCATCAACCTGTGGAGGTCATGTGACATCCAAACCATAACCACGGGCATGTGCAGCCACACCATGACACCTGGATTTTCCACTCTCCCGTCTGCATAGTACCTTGCAGACCAGAAAAGACTGGCTACAGTCAGAGCTCTATAGCTGTGGGATAATATTTCTAGTCACTACTATAGTTATCTAAGGGACAAAGTTCAATAATTCTTACTTTTAAGATGCTGCTGCAGAGCTCATGGTAGATGTTTACTCTTGCAATTCTAGCACTTTGTCACAGGTTCAAAACCAGGCTGTTTACTGAGTTCCATGTGAGCCAGCCTGGGCTACACACTGAGATCCAATCCCCACTCATGGTCCCAAAATACTAGTGTGATGTACCTCTAAATAACATTATCAAACTATAAACATTAAATATCATAGCACTCGGAAGCCAGCCTGGTGTACAGAGTGAGTTCCAGGATAGCCAGGGCTACACAGAGAAACCCTGTCTTGGAAAAAAAAAAAAAAAAAAAAAAAAAGGACCTTAAAAAAAAGAGAGAGAGAGAGAAGAAAAACAAAACTAAGCAAATCTGTCTCTAGCCTGGAGGAGATACATACCTTTGATCCCGGCAGGAGGCAGAGACAGTCAGATCTCTGAGTTCAAGGACAGCCTGGTCTACAGAAGGAGTTTCAGGCCAGAGGTACATAGAGAAACCCAGTCTCGAAACAAAACAAAACTACAGAACAACAAAACCCAAAGCAAAAAGAAAACCTGTCTAATTGTTTAAAGAATATTGATTCAGGAGGAGTCTGACATGTGGAAAGTCAGGGAACTAGAGAAGCAGATGGAGGATGCCTACCAGGGGACCAGAAGGAACACAGTACCCAGCAGCTCAAGTTGGATGAGAAGTGATGGTTTTGATGAAGAAAGTCATAGAGACTATTGGAGATCAAAGAATGAAATTTCTGGGGCCTTGGAAGATGATTTTCTTAAGGCTAAATCCTGGAACAAGAAGTTATATGACTATGAATCCAATATACCAGACAGATGGGGTCACAGTGGTTATAAAGAGTTATATCCTGAAGAGTTTGAAACAGAAAGTAGTGATCAGCAAGACATTACCAACGGAGAAAAAAAACATCTCCCCAGATAAAATCATCTGCCCAAGAGTCCCGAAAACATAAGAAGTCAAAGAAATCCCATAAGAAGAAGCAGAATAAGCAGTCACACAAAAACCAGAAGAAAAATAAAAAGGAAGCCACAGACATAAATAACAGCAGACTCCTCAAGTGAGTTCTCAGAGGAAACTCGAGCTTCTAGTACCAGGAAAAGGAAGCAACCACACAAGAGCAAGAAAAAAACTAGGAAAAAGTCTCCTAAAAAATCTTTACCTCTAGGGGAAGAAAGTGATACTTCTCAGTCAGATGATTCTGCATCTAGCAGTTCTGAGGAAAGAGACACTAAGAAAACCAAAAGGAAAAAGAAAGACAAAGCCGGGCGGTGGTGGCGCACGCCTTTAATTCCAGCACTTGGGAGGCAGAGGCAGGCGGATTTCTGAGTTCGAGAGTTCGAGGCTAGCCTGGTCTACAGAGTGAGTTCCAGGACAGCCAGGGCTACACAGAGAAACCCTGTCTCAAAAAACCAAAAAAAAGAAAAAAAAGAAAAGAAAAAGAAAGACAAGAGTGTCCATATTCCTGTGCCTGACCCTGAGGTACAGGAGAGGACAAGCAAGCGCAGGAACTGGAAGATGGCTACCGATGCCAGGTCTGCTGAGAGCTCAGAGGATGACTAAGTGGGGGAGCAGCAGTCCTGTTTCCCACCGACTCTTAAGAAGGGGGAGGGGGGGTTGTCTGCTGGCGACTTCTACAGCACAGGAGTCTGAGGTTAGAGTTGTCCTGCCACAGCTACCGTTTTTTCCTATTTTGGTTTGTTAATCTCCATCTCCCTTTGTTAATAGGGAATCTGGAATTTTGTTAAGGTTTCTTGAAGAGATTATTCTTTTCAATTAATCACTTAGGGTAGAATACCTATACAACAAATTAAAGAACCCAGAAAGCAGAACTCAGTAATGACCTGGGCATACCAATTGGAATGGTGGCCTTGGAGGAATCAAGAGTCCATGATGAAGGAGGAGGACTGAAGTGTAGTGCTAGATAGAATGGTTTGACAAGGAGACCTTGCTATCTATACAGGAGGTATACTGCCTTCGGCTTTGGTGCTTTGATTCTTCTGCAGTTGGGCCCTATAGGCATCTAGTTTACTTAGTGAGGAAATAGTTACAGGAACAAACCTTTTCCTTTCGTGGTAATATCTACAGATGACTGCTAAGGAACCCAGGGTTTTCAGCCTAATTTCCCTGCTGGTCAGGGTCTACAGCTACATTTAGCATAACCCAAATATTACAGTAACTGGATAGTTAAAAAAAAAAAAATCATAGCAACTCAAGTAGGTAAAGCTGGATAAAACTCTACAACCAGTCAACAGATGGGATGTTTCCAGCTTTGTCACTTAGGCACTGTTCTGGCACTTCAGGCTTTGTGACGGGCAGCTTCGGGAACATGGAAACTTCATGGAGCAAACACCAGAAGTGACAAAATGGCTGCTCTCAATGACAATGCACTGTGGCCTTCAGTGCTCACCCACACCTCTGCTGCAGGTGCCAAGTCACTGAGGCCACCACCACACAGAACCCAAGCCTGACCCAGTGTACGTCATGGGAAATAGTATCTGTGAGCAATTTGACTTTACAGAAAAAACAAGTCCTGGAGACTAGACACCATCTTTCTCACTGTTTTGCTTTTTCATGAATGTTTGTGGCTTCTTTTTCTTTACTTGTTAATTACACATATATGTGTCCATGTCTTAAGCACATACGTTCAACCTGCTCAGTCTGTACAATGTTACTTGTACGTATGTGTTCAGGGATGACCATTTGGTATTGGATAACCAATTGGAGTGCTCTTCCCTGGGTAAGACCATTTCCCCTACTCTCAGTATCCTTAGTTAACAGTTGTTCTCTGGAGGCCTCGAGAGCCCTCCTACCCCCATGTTAGCATGTGTAATGGTGGTGTCTTTGTTCAAGTCTTTTTTAGACAGCCATGCTGGTGAGACTTCATGGTACAGTAGCATCTCCAACACTTCCAGGAGAAGCAGTCTTACAACAAACTTCCTGTTTCTCTGGCTCTTTTAATCTTTCTGCCTTGTTGCTGGAATAAAATACTCTGACCATGAATTTTTAGTTTGTTCAGTTGTTCCAAGTGTCCATTAGAAAAAAGAACAAGAAACAAAGTGGGCTGGAGAAATGGCTCAGTGGATAAAAGCACTTGCTATGTAAGCATGAGGTCCTGAGTTCAAATCCTGGCACCCACATAAAAAGCTGGCCATGGCCATGTACATTAATAATCCCACAACCAGGGATTGCTGTCTACCAGCCTAGCTCTGGGTTTGGTGGGAGACTCTCAGATTGAATGTGAAAGGACTCCCTTACTCATGTGTCTAAACCCTTTGGCCCCACCTGGTGGCATCATCTGGAAAAGTTATGGAAGCTTTACAGGCTGGGGTAGTGGTAATGGCAGCAGAGGCGGGATTTCATTCCCTGGACCCATTCCTGGTCTCTCTGTGTGTGCTTCTGGACTGCAGAAGCCAACATGGCAAGCCTCCTGCTCCAGCCATGCTTCCCCAAAACATGGAGGACAGCCTGAACTGAAGCTAAAATAAACTCTTTCTCTGCTTAAGCTGCTTTGGACAGAATATTTTATTCCAGCAATGGAAGAGAAAGTATAATACTGTGAATACTGCGTCAAAGGGATGAGGTGGAAAGGATACACATACATACACACACACACACACAAAGAGAGAAAAACATAGAGACAGACACACACACGCACGCACGCACACACACACAAAGAGAGAAATACACACAGACAGACAGACACACACACAAAGAGAGAAATACAGACATACACACACACACACAGAGATACACAGAGAGAGACCGACAGAGAGAGACAGAAACAGAGAGAGAGAGAGAGAGAGAGAGAGAGAGAGAGAGAGAGAGAGAGAG
>NW_021604565.1:4750198-4756430 GCF_004785775.1 Grammomys surdaster | reverse complement strand
GGGGATAGAGGGGGAAATGAGAGGTGGGGTTGAAGTTTCATTTTTCATATTAAGCATCACACATTCCAAAAGGCAAAGTTAAATCTGACTCCGGCAACAGCAAACAGTTTTCCTTGTGGCCAGAGAGACATGGAAACGGGCTTGCTCTCATTTGTAACTTTCGGCCTTGCCAGAGAACGCTCACTCGGCTCTTAGGCATCTGCACGTGGCAGCATACCACACTGGGCTCAGTCTGTGACTCCTTCCATCTTTGTTTGATCCTTTGCCATCGTCACTGTCACCTTCAAACAGCACTGCTACAGTCTGACTGCAGACAAGTGTCCTTCTCAGTAGAGAAAGGCCACAGACAGGTGGTGGGTCTCCTAGGCACAGAGCAGCAGCTTTTCTGTCATAACAAGAAGGGCACATCAGCACAGGAAGTCATGCAGTGTGGTAACATTTGAAAAACCAGCTTCCAGAAAATGTTTGAGTCTATTATTGAAACCCAAACTCAAGCCTTCGTTCACACCAGTTCCCCATCTCTTACATAAAGGGATGAGGAAGGTGACTGAAGAGACTCACAAAGTCTTTTTCTCTAAGATCTGGACTTGACCCTGACAGTCCTGCGAGCAGCACACTTAGCTCTGCCACGGTACACAGCATCTCCACCATGTGCCAACCAGGCATCAGAGGGACTGAGAGTCTGCTGGTCCTGTAGCCCAGTGCAGAGGAAGTTGAGAACATTTGTGTTTTGTATTTTTTATGTAGGTAATTACATGCAATATGATTAATATCAATAAATAATTTGGAGCTTTGTAAGTAAAAAGACAACAAACATTTGAACATCAAAGTTTCTGTTTAGGGGGCTGGTGAGATGGCTCAGAGGTTAAGAGCACTGACTGCTCTTCCAGAGGTCCTGAGTTCAATTCCCAGCAACCACATGTTGGCTCACAACCATCTGTAATAGGATCTGATGCCCTCTTCTGGTGTGTCTGGACAGCTACAGTTTCTGTTTACCATTTCTGTTCTTGGAAAAATGTACCCTTCTCCCTCCCAGGCAGGCTGGGTCCTCTGAAGCTAAGTAAGAACAAATGAAGTTTTAATAATGTGAAGAGAAAACCCCCATGTCCAACGACCAACACAGGAGAATGAAGGACTTCTGCCTGACACTGACTGCCCTGATACAGAATAGGGCTGGCACCCAACAGAACACCATCTTTCACTGTAAGCACTGGGTCACTGTAGGTGTGGCATCTGTTGGACACTATGTATACACAAAGCAATAGTTTCTCAGTCTTGTACAGTTCCCCACACATCAAGAACTAAGACAGAAACTGCATGCTACAGCATTGCTAAGCAATCAAGCACGCTTTCAAACTGGTGCGTTTCACTTTTGAGAGCAAAGAAAGTCATATTTGCTTGGCTTAACTGGTCACGTCTCCACAGCAAGTGCAAGCACTGGAAGGCCAAGGTAGTTAACATCCTTCCACTCTCAAAGATGGCAACACAAGGGGGACTTAGTGCTGAGCACTGAGCCTAAGACACCACACATGCCAATGACAAGCTATGCAAACCTGTTCCTTAGTGACTGATATACTGGCCTAGCCTCCTCCTGTCCAGAAGGTAGAGTACAAACTTAGGTGCCACACTCTGGTGGTCTATCAACTAGTTTGCCAGTGCTGTGTAAAGTTTGTCATAGAAAAGATGAACGAGACAGGAATCCCTCAAAGTAACTTGTGCCAGCCAAGAACTTGGTTCATCATGTAAGTAAACACTTCTCCAGCGAGAGGGGTCTTTTGTCTTATTTTTTTAATGCGAGGGAAACACAGATTTTAAGTATAGAAGGTCTTGGACACCACAGCACAGCTGTTACTTCTACATGGACATCCAACCGACAGATCAAATTAATCCTGCACTAAAAACATCTGGCCTGCTGGCAAGCCAACGTTAGAGCAGAAAACACATGAACTAGTTTAGCTATGAGTGGTCAGTTCTGATTTGTGAATTTTCATTCTCAGAGTAGCTGAAGTACAAAAGTCCTAATCACAGATGGGAAACAATTTCTTCTTCTGTCTCCCAAGTAGATGTACTCACCATATATACTGACTCACTTTGTAATTTAAGGAGCAAACACCATGAAAACAAGTAAATGTGTTTAAAAGCAGAAAAGGCTTTTGCTTTTGTGTCTGTATGTCTGCCCATCTTCATGTGAGGGTGTGGTGTACTGCACAGTGTGCACACACCTGTGTATACATGTGGAAGACAGAGGAAGCTATTAGGTGTCTAGCATTTCTCTGCACTGTACTCCCTTACAACAGGATCTCTCACTGAATCTGAAGCTAGGCTGGCACACAGCACACTACAATGATCTTTCTACCTCCCTCTTTCACCAGCTAAGGTCATACGGACATATCTGTATATGTATTCAGTCTTTTCCAAAGTGTGAGATTCAAACTCGGGTGCTCACGCTTGCAGAGTATGTGTTCTTAGTCATTGAGCCATTTTCCCTGTGCCTCCTTCACCTCCCTCTTGCTTTTTAATCTTTTTTTAAGACCTAGCCTGATTCTGAGAGGGAACCCACTGGCTTCAGGCTCACAGCACTGTGGGAAAGGAGGCTCGGCAGTGAACTAGAGCACAGACAGGCGTAATTGGCATTGTTCCCGCACTGCAGGGCATGAGAAGCGCCTTGCCTGTGGATGCGGTGTGAGGTGACACAAAGGCAGACTCACTAAGACCAGCGAGCAGCAGAGCCAGGCAACAAGTTTCTCTTGACCATCCGTTCTGTTTCCTAAGCTGTCTTTTCTCAGATATAGACACATTTCCCATCTCTTCTGCATTGAAATGACATCACTCTGCAACTGCAAGCAGACTTTCTCCACTGTGGCTCATACTGTCCATACTGTATACAAGGAAGGCACAGTTATTAACTGAATAGGAGGCAGATTTGAGGTCTGACGTACAGGTGCTGAACTGTAAATGCATCTCTTTCAGATGTACAGCAGAACTTTCCTTTGGCTCTGCATCAGTTTCTTGTTAACTTGACCTAAGCCGGTGTCATCTGAGAAGAGGGAGCCTCAACTGAGAGAAAGCCTCTATCAGACTGGTCTGCACTGCTCAGGGAAGGCCTCCATCAGATTGGACTATAGAGCCCAGGGAAGCAACTTCTCAATTAACTACTGAAATGGAGGGTCTAGCCTACTCTGGGAGGTACTGTCCTCAGGCAGACAGTTCTGGGTTGTAAAGAAAGCTCCTGGGCAAGCAATGGCGAGTGAGTGATAAGCAGCACTCTCCTATGACTTCTGCATCAGTTCCTACCCTGCTTGTGCTCCTACCTGGCTTTCCTCAGTGACAGATATGCAAGCCAAATGAACCCCCTCCTCCCCAGGCTGCTTTTGGTCACTGTACTTATCACAGCGATGGAAACAAAATAGGGTGAACTCCAAATGTGAATTTTCAGGTTGGAACATCTGCACTGTTTGTTAGGAGTAAACCAAAAGGAACAACTTGTAAGCTTGAGAGATAAGCATGAAGGAGAAGAGGTTCTTAAAGAGTCTTCAGTGGGTGATGATCCAGTTTATTCTAGTTAGGAGACAGCGGGTGGTCACCAGCAGAGCCTAGGCCTGGCCATCCTGACAGTGGTGGGAGCTGTCTAGCACTCAGTCTTAAGAACTTGTGAGGATCATTAACACTGCCTGCCCTATGACACTATAGGCATGCACAGGGAACTCGGGTGACATCTTGAGAGCCACAGAGTTAATGTGCTTACAACCTGGAGCCAGAAAGAACAGGGTGCAATTACCAGAATGTACAATCCAGTCTGTGTTTTATTCAGTAACCTGAGAAGAATTCAGTTAAATGTGACAGCACTCGGTACCATTAAAGATGACTTATCCTGGTGCAGTGTGCCCCACGTAACAAAGATACAAGTTTCTAGCTGAACCCGGTGGACTCTCACATTCTGCAGACGAAGCCACTCTTTCTGTATTTTACATACAATGGCAAAATGAATGTAGGAAAAAGCGTATGATCTTATAAGCTGTGCTTTCTTAGAAAGGGGCAGCAGAACCAACCAAATCTATTATGAGATAGATTTTATTTGAGGTGATGTAATTTAAAAAGCTGACATCACAATCTCCATTCAAGATACAAATGTTTGTCAAACATAGTTAAAACAAAGCCCCATGTAAAGGAACAAGGCATATCTTCACATTGTGTGGAGTTGGAGGTAGGCGCGCAAAGCTCACAGAAGACAAGCAACACATGAACATGGACTTCCAGACAGGGATATTTTCTTTACAATAGCTAGTGCTTCTAAGTATTTACATTACGATTTGACTACTAAGGTGGTCTGCGTACTGTTCTCTGTAACAGACTTACTGCCCATTTGATTTTTACAGAAAGTCCTCAAGTCTTGGTGGAAAAACCATTACCAAACTCTGGCTTTGCTAAGAGATCCTGAAATACTACCTATCTCCAAACTTTGTTCCCATCAGCGGTATCTACTTTTTTCTGGATCGCTCCCAGATTACTTTCTCAACGAGCTGCTGGAGCTAGAGTCTCTAGAGCCATTCTGAGCACAGTGCAGCATCCTCACGGGGCACCCCGTCTCACCAGAGCACACTGCAGCATCCTCACGGGCACCCCGTCTCACCAGAGCACAGCGCAGCATCCTCACGGGGCACCCCGTCTCACCAGAGCACACTGCAGCATCCTCACGGGGCACCCCATCTCATCAGCTCATTCCGGCCTTCCCCTCAAGTTTCTGTCCTGATAAAGGTTTCATAATTATGTCTCCTGGATTTCTACTGGTATTTCTTAACTATTTAAGAACTGACATGCTTTTCATGCCAACATATGCCTTTTCTTTCTCCCCACCTTCTCGTCTCTACAAGATGCCAATCAAATCATATCACCTCAAATGTATCACTACCTAAAGATAATAATCAAATTTTCTAAGTATCCCAAGTTAATGTTGATTCTCCAGCCTTGTATCTCTTAATTCCCCAGCCAGAACGCTAGAGGAAAGGACCCTCCCTAATGAAGGGGGAAGCTAACATTTAAAGGTACAGTAGCAACTGAAGCCCTGAGCTCAGGACCTTAAGGAAATACTTGATATATTGGTTGTATTACCAGTACTAAAGTCATACTCAGTAACTAACTCTTCTTACTGCTGCATATGAAGAAGATGCATGAACACACACATAGCATGGAGCCTTAATTTTAGCCAGAAGTATAAATACTTCTGTAAGAGTCACCACTGTGGGCACAGCAGGATGCATGGTAGGTAACTAAGTTCTTTCAAGCTCTAGAAAGGAAGCTGCCTCTATGTTTCTAAAGAACCAAAACTGGGGTGAACACTTGCTTAACCATCTGACTCAGATGGAATCTAAACACCTTTGTAACAAATATACAAAATATAACCTATTAGGGGCCACACCAGAGTCGGCGGAAGACTTCCACTAAAGCTATTTAATTCCACGTGCCCTTACCCACTAACGCCACACAGCAGCGGTGACGCCTCCTCTCCCTCCCTGCCAGGCCCCACGCACTGACACTGAGAGAGAACACTACTCCTAATAGGAGGTGCGACATTTTCTTCATGTATGAGGGGGTAGACGAAATGAGAAGACAGAAACTGCTGCCTTGGGGACAGGCAGTCAGGCTGAGATGCCAAACTCACCTCAGGTTCGCTGCTGCCAGTCACCACCAGCCATCCATGACACTGCTCACTGATACGTGCTGTCGCACACAGGGCAGCTTCCGAAGGTACAGCACGAAAAAGACAGCATCAAATCCCTCTAATAACTTCATTCCATGTTGAAGAACTACTTGAGATACAGTTTTAAGATTTATTTACTTAGTTATTGTATACTGTATACTGTAGCTGACTTCAGACACACAAGAAGAGGGCACTGGATCCCATTACAGATGGTTGTGAGCCACCATGCGGTTGCTGGGAATTGAACTCAGGACGTCTGGAAAAGCAGTCAGTGTTCTTAGCCACTGAGCCATCTCTCCAGCCCTTGAGATATGTTTAATTAAATTTAGTACTTGTATTTATTTTAGCTGATCTTTTTTTCCTGTTTGTATGTAGTGACTACAAATTGTGAAAATGTATGTTTCCTTTGAAAGTGAAATTTCTTTTGGCCAGTGCTACTGAGTACTGTTTTGCCTTACCCAGGGCACACCCACTGAGTTATATCACCAGTTCTTCAAGTGTTAGTTAAAAAAAAAAAAGTAAGAGAGAGAGGGG
>NW_021604565.1:4741275-4750098 GCF_004785775.1 Grammomys surdaster | reverse complement strand
CCCCCCCCCGCCCCCCCCCCGCCCCCCCCCCCGCGAGGGAGGCGGAGGGAGGGAGGGAGTCTGTGTGTGGGGGGGAGGAGAAATAGAGAGAGAGAGAGATAGGTTATGTCTCCACCTCCAAAATGAGCTGATTCAAGCCAGATTAGATTATATTAAAGGCAGATTTATTGGGAAGGCAAGTGAGCTCACAGCCAAGGACTAGGGGCCTGAGGTCAGGAAAGCTGCCATGGGGAAAGGGGGGATAGATAAGGAGAGAAGAGAAAGGCCATGCTCACAGAGAGAGAAGAGAAAGAGAAGAGTAGAGGGAGAGAGAGACCATAATGGCTGGATTATACAGGGAGGAGCCGCTGTGGGAAGGGCAGCCCAGCCCCTGGGCTGAAAGTTCAGGGTTGGGGCAGGGTCTGCCAGGTAGGGACTGAGGGATGCTGGGAGAACCTGGAGGCCAGATCTGCGCTGGTATGTAAAAACTGCACTGCAGTCCCTTGTCCCAGGGTCTGAAACCAAACAATATCAATAATATGTATCAATAATACATATATTAGCAAAATAAAAAGTACAAACTCTCTGCTCTCCAGGCTATGTGGGGAATAGAGGTAAAAGAATCCAAATTATTACTATCACCTTATTATTCAAGTTTTAAACTTGGGTAAGGATATAACAGCTGTTGCATCAAATTTCTGTGAACCAGAGCTGCAGATGACAACCACCACAGAGCACCACAGAATGATAATGCCCCTAAGTGCTATGGGATATTCCCACTTGGCATCTGTAAAAGGCCAAGGGGCCACCTGCCCACAGTGCTCCCGGTCCACTAGGCTTGGATGGTCAAAGTGTCCACATTTACTGCCAGAGACATCCTACAGAAGGCTTTACTAGCTACACGTTTTGGAAATGATGCCTGCAAACCTCCTGAGTTCCACTCCTCACAATTTTGCTTTGTAACTACTCAGTTTGATCCAGAGAGAAGAGCCCAATGTTCTCGATTCAAAACCCAATTCTCAACAGGTGGCAAATTCTAATTTGGTAGGAATCTGTATTCAAAAATAAATGGTTATAGTATACAGTTATTGGCAAACAGTGGATTTAATAAGTCGTATTTAAAATGAGCAGAAGGACAGTGCAAAGCTCTTTTTAAAGCACACCCAGTATCTACCCACTCTTCCTCTTGCCCAAAAATTCCTAAGGCAATTTGTATCACAAAACACAGGCTTTCGTAAGTTACAGGTAAGAAAATGAAGGCCATATCAGCAACGTCACTGTTGGTAAAAGGGCAGTGTGAGCCTCCACGGTGCTGCTGGTGGGCACCGGTGGGGCAGTGTGAGCATCCACAGCGCTGGGTGAGTGCCAGTGGAGCGGAGGGCAGCCAGTCTGCACTTACACCTTAGAAATCAACTAGGAGCATCTGGCAGATGAGACAGTAAAAATAACAAACAGCCCAGCATTCTAGTCGGGGGGGTTGTTCCTGTGTAAGAAGATAGCCGTGAATGACTTCCCTTTCCAGTGTGGTTTCAGATCTCTAGTCCTTCCTGGAAGGTTCTGGCTCTGGGTGACTGGAGACACTATTATAATTATCTGTAGCTATTGTTGATCTGCTCATTGGCTTAAGAGTACAAATCTCAGCATGACGCAGCAGGTGTGTCCAGATTCCACGGAGCTTTCCGGCTTCTGTGCAGCGTACAGAGGCAGCAGGTATTTGCAAACTGGAGTTTCTGAGATGGTAGGACAAGAGAGAAGGGAGTTTCTTGGAAAAGGTATTTTTCTCTTTATTGCCATCATATCAGTGACCTAAGAGAGCCACAAATCCTAGGCTTAGTGTTTCTCCAACATGAGTATGTTTATATTCTTCTTATGTATATGTTTTTTAAGAAAAGGAGCTTAGCAACAACTTAGAGTGTTAAAGCGGCCTTTCTCAGTGGTCTCATACTAGCTACCAAGTGGGGAACCTGACAAGTTCCTGATATGTGTGAAATATCACATATTTCCCCCAGGAACTGGTGGTCTTGATTGAGATTCAGAAATAAAAGACAGCAATTCTGAAGCCAGGTATAGTGGCTCACATGATACTGAGGAGGCTGTGCTGAAGGGAACAGTGCGGACTCACAACCAGCCTGGGCTGCAGAGCAAGACCCTATCTCAAATAATAAACACGTGATTTTTCTCATTTACTTCCAAACTTGTCACAGGAGACCATGCTCTAAGAGACACTGGGGGAAACATGTCTGTCAGTACTAGAAACAGTGACCAGCCTAGCGCTGAGGTCTTCACTGTACACATGAAACATGGTTTATGGATCAGGTTACTTTCTAACTCTGAACTCAAAGGTTACCAAGAAGCTGGATATGGCAGTGCATGCCTTTGACCCTTCTCTTCCTGAGGTAGAAGCAGGAAGATCTCTGGAGTGTGAAGCCACCCTGGTTCACATAATAAGACACTTTTAAAAAAATGTATACATGCACACACACACACGCACACATACATAAACATACTCCCTCAGAGAGACAGTCACAGACAACACACATACTCATATTAACACACAGAGACACACACTCTGAGAAGGGCGACATGCATACACACTCTCACAGACAGAGGGCGCATACACACACACACACACACGTGCGCGCACACACACACCACACATACCACATACCACACACACACCACAGACACCATACACACACACACCACACACACCATACACACATACCACACACACCACACACACATCACACACACACACACCACACACACCACACACACACACCACACACACATACACACACCACACACACACACCATACACACACCACACACACACTACACATCAAACATACCACACACACACACACAGGGCCACTTGTCAAATACTGAACTGTATCTTCAAAGGCTAATGAGTTTCTGAAAATGGTTTTCAGACTGGCATCTAGTAAGGTTATTTTGTTTTATCCAGCAAGTATTAAACAGCTGGCTTTTAGAACACCACAGAACAATGGCCACCAGATACTTTTGTTTCTTTACAATGGCAGCTAATCATCTGTCAAATGCTGAAGGGCTGCCCTCAGGTCTAGGAGTATTTGGGGTCAGTTTTTCTCTCCTTTCCTTACTATATCTTGCTTGGTAATAGAGTTCTTCGGCACTGGAGTTATAATTAGAAGTCAATTATTAGTCTGCAGAAGCAAATTGTAATTGCTGTTTGGGTGAAGTCCAACAAATTTAAGCATCAGCACCTCAGAAAAGACAATGTCTAACAAGGAAGAGAATAACAACGTCCATGCTCTAACAACCTAGATCAGCAGTTCTCAACCTGTGGGTCGCGCCTCCTTTAGGGGCTGAAGGACCCTTTTACAGGGGTTGTTATCAGACTTCCTGCACAGCAGATATTCACATGATTCATAACAGTAGCAAAATTAGCCATGAAATAGCAACAAAAATAATTTTATGGATGAGGTCACCACAACATGAGGAGCTGTTAAACGTTCGCAGTGTTAGGAAGGCTGAGTCTGACTAACACTGGGATTGCAGGCTGGGGGCTACTGCTAGTATGTATGTTATGACATCACAGTTAACAAGGACAATACATTATCAATATTCTCCCATAAACACTGGTGACACTGATAAACAACAAAATCTCCATTGGGCCAAACACTTCCATGTATTTTATACGTGTTCCTCCTATGTGTTGCCTGACACTTACTTCCATGTATTTTACACGTATCCCTCCTGTGTTGCCTGACCTTCCCGTGTCTTCCCACTCATTTAGGAAGTGGCAATCACGACGCCCAACTACAGTATCTGTCATTTTATCCCTCAGCTGGTGGCAGGATATGCACCTGTATCCACAGAACATCTTAGGTTCATCTCTCACGTCAGAAGCCTGTTTCGTGGATGTTGCCCTGCTAACCCAGCTGCCTACTGTCTGACCTGGTTCTCCAGTCTCCTCCATGACTCTGAAATGCCATCACAATGGAGCTCAGCTGTCTGTTTCTTCCATCTCGACTCTCTTTCCATTTCAGTCTAATTCCCAGACACCTTCCTGCCCTAATGCAGCACTGTCCCAACCGGTCTTCCTGTCCATTCTCACCCCTCAAACCTATTCTTCACAACTAAAGTGGCCTTTGCTAAAGAATGCCTAACATTGCCCACTATAAAATCTTTCTGATCACTTAAAAATGTAAGTTTAAAATGTAGCACAACGAATACAACCCAGTATGATCTAGTTTCTGACTCTCCAGTCTCAAGAATCCATCAACTGCTGAGGAACAAAGAAAATGGGTTACATCTATGGAACAGGAAGTTACCTCATGTTCAAGATATAAATTTTGAACATGAGGGAGTTCAAAATTTGGCAGGGTTGAGAAAGGTGGGAAGAGGTTTTTGTTGTTTGCCTAGACTAGTCCTGAGGGAAGCAACATACCACGTCACAGTCACACTGTCTGCCTTACTGGCTTCCCCAGGGAAGGGAAATGTGCTTCCTCTCTTTTTTCAAGGGTTCATCTTTGGTTTGATTTTGGCCAAATGTTAAGCATTTATTTTGATCTAAAAATAAAAACTAATTTCATACTAAAAAAATATATACATAAAATATATATTTTCAAAATATAAACTACTGCCATAGCTACAGTGTAGATGATACCCGAAAACATGTCTATTAAAGTGCTGTCTATATTCTAATTTGTTTGCAATTTTTTAGATTTACTTATTATACACACGGACAGACACACACACATATACATGTATGTGTATGTACACTGTAGCTGTCCTCAGACACACCAGAATAGGGCACTGGATCCCATTACTGATGGTTGTGAGCCACCATGTGGTTGCTGGGAATTTAACCCAAGTCCTCTGGAAGAGCAGTCAATGCTCTTAACCACTGAACCATCTCTCCAGGCCCCTTGTTTTCTTCAGCTCTCCATAAAGATCAATGAAGCTTGTACTTTCCCTTAGAGATCCCTTAAAAACATTTAAGAGCGCATACTTAGCTAATTCCTTGTTCTCACTTCACTGCTTTTGGAAGGGGCGTGGTCTCATGTTTGTAACGAGGCATGAGAACCCCACTAACTGACGGAAGCTTTACAGACAGGAGTCCTTCAGAGGCTGCATCTGCACAGGCAGCTTCACCTCACTGCATGCTGCCCTTGACGCAAACCATCGTTGCTAAGTACACTTTCCCACTACTCTCACGGGTACTTTCATCCACTGAAGAATAATGACAAATACTCAGAGTACTTCAGTTGTCAATCAAATCTAACCTTCCTCTAAAGCTTGACTCTTGGGATGCCATTACTGCTTTTGTTCATAGGAAGCTTGGTTCTCTCACAGAAGCAGCCCTTCAAGGGGCCTGCAGTAATAATCCAGACTACCAGAGACCAGCCCCTTCTCCAGCCTCAAGGCAGAGAACACTCAGAACTGTGTTCCAGGGAGAAGAAGCATCATAAGAACCGTGCTGACTAATCCAGGACCAGAGCGTAGGACTCAAAATCATCTACTATCCTTGCCTAGATCCCAAGAATCACAAGCTGCTCCCAGCAAATTAGCACACAGCAGAGGCCTAAGGCGGTCCTCCTCACGGGCATAAGGCAGTCCTCCTAATGGACATAAGGCAGTCCTCCTACTGGACATAAGGCGGTCCTCCTCCTGGGCATAAGGCAGTCCTCCTCCTGGGCATAAGGCAGTCCTGGTGGGCATAGAGCGGTCCTCCTCCTGGGCTGTGAGACTGCTAGCACACTTCATCCACCCTCTCATTCCCCTTCCTTCCCTGGTTCACTCCTTTCTTGCACTGCCCTGCTCCACTACCCTTGCACAAGGATTTCCCCCAGTGAATTGCTTGTACGCTTAACTCTGTCGTGGCTCTTGCTTCTCAGAAGGCCAAGTTTAGCACATCTGGGGCAATACACTTACACTTTCTGAAACCAGAAACTTGTAAATAGGCCCCCAGTAAACTGACATTTTGTAAAAGTTTATAAAACAGACTCTCACGTTTGAAATTCTTCCTTCCCCTCCCACGCTTCTGTAGCTTCAAAGGGATACTAATAACGGAAAAGCAGGCTTTTAAATAGACATATCAAACTGATCACTCTCCTAATACTAAAGCCTTTCCTTTAGTTATAAATTGATCCAGCTCTGATAAGAAGGCAACTACTAAGTAGTTTAGCTATTAATACTAGGCTTAGCTATTTATGTGTCCATCTGTCTGACTGCATACCAGCTTCTGGAGGGGAGCAACTCTCCCACTTATGTTCGAGGTCACTAGTAGCAAGGACTCAACAGATGCCTGGTGATGGACAAGGTATGAAATCAGAAAATCCAATAGTGGGTCACAGGGATCAAACGGGGGCAGGATTCCCAGATCTCCTTGGAGATATGGAAAGCAACTACCATACACACACTGTTTTTATTGTAAGAACATTAAGCTTCATTTTACAAACTATAGAAAGTAAGAAAAAGATGAGACAGGGAACACTGGACCTAATTTTAACCTGCCCCGGAGCTCTGCAAACTGAGAGTACCACCTAAACCAATCTCCTGCCTGTAAGGAATACTCAAAACACAAAGTCTGGAATTAGAGTAAGTTGTAGGAAATCTGTGGCTATGCATACATGTGTGGATTACACACACATAGACACATTAATTATAGGTCATATTTAATAACAGATCTAGATCCCTTATTCTAATTCATTTCACTCCACTCCAGATTCACTCAGACATCAACAGCAGCTTATTGATGACAGCTAAAATTATACTTCCTTTTAGTTAGCAGAAAGCAAAATCTTGTTCCTTCCTACCATGTGATTGAAAGTTTCCTTACAAAAAACCATCAATCTACTTAGTCAAAAGTTGCCATTTACTAAATAACCTAATGACTGTAAACAAACAGAAGAAAATGTTGGAAATTAGATTATTCTACATAACTTGATTCCTTCATGACTATTTAATTAAAAAAGCAATTTGTTCCTCCAAGTGTTAGCATGTTTATGATGATTACATTTTTACTGCGACAATGAAAATGAGTGTGTCAGTGCGGAGCTCAGACAACGACACCTTGGGTAGCCCTTCTCAGAGCACATTAATTCATCTAAATTATACCTTGTCAGTGGGGAATTTTCTTCTACATATTGATGATTTCAAACCCAATTAATTTCTCCCTACTGTTTAAAAGCTCACAATAATACTGGCTTGAGCAGTGTGCCTCTGTGTATATCTAATGACTGCAAAGAATGAAATATTCTGTAGACCAGCATCAGAAAAAGAAAAGCAAAGACATTTTCCTTCTGTCTATTTTCACTGTCCCCCCTACCCTAGAGGTACTAGAGGTGAAGTCATGTTAAAGAACAGGACATACAGGGGGGATGTAGCTTAGCACCTAGTGTGTTTGTCTAGCATGCACAAAGCCTGGGTTCTATTCCCACCATGGCCTAAGCTGGGCATGGTGTTATAGTCTACAATCTATGTGTAGGAGGGAAGGCAGGATGAGCAGAAGCTTAAGATCATGTTTGGCTACCCAGTGAGCTTTAGGCCAGCCTGGGTAAAACCAAACCAAAGACACAACCTGCAACAATTTATGAGAATCTGAAGTAATTCCAGGACTTCTACTACATATGAAAGACTCCCTGGCAATGGTATGTACAGTAGGTCCTATAGAACTCCAAGTCAGCAGCAACCTCTCAGACACACTCCTTCTGATCGGCCTGGGAAGGATGGAACAGCACAGCTCTTCTCATTCCAAGTCGCTAGCATGACATCTGTCCTGTGAATCAGCCAAACTACACAAATGAACTGATGTGTCTACCTGCTCAGGGTGCTTCAAAACATTTCACAGTGAAGTCACAGTAAAAACTAATCCTAAATAATTTAATTAAGTATTTAATACAAAAATCATAGAAGAGAAAATAATGACAAATAGTTGAACAGAAATAAGAGTTATACACAAAACTGACAACTAGAGGTTAAAGAAACCAGAGGCCTATAGTTGTAGAAAGCCTGACAATCTGGCAGCCGGATAACATGTAATGTGTCATTTTCTGGAGAAGACAGTCCCTCTGTTTAGCAGAGAAAACAACGAAAATGCTGATTTACTAATGGTGAGTAGGTGTAAAGGGGTCATTCCTTCCTGGCCAATAGGTACCATCCCCTCGTGCTGTCAGAGATGCGTGAATAAATGCAAGACTTCTCAATCAACTGCTTATAGTTTCATGATAACCATTACAGCATTAAAATGGAGTACACATAAAATAAGCAATCTGCCATGCAGACAGTGGCCCCCACTCCCTCTCCAGCTGAGCGGTGCTCACAGACCCTCAGGAAGGGCACAAGGCATTGTTCTGGCCCAGAGATCGAGCGTGAACAACACAGACTCTAGGCACTGCACCTGGGACGGGAGGGTCGAGGGCCTTCCTACAAGAAGCCTGATAAGAGGACGAGCAATGACAGGTCCTGTGTGTCTACTCTGCTTCCATTCCACCATGAGAACACCCTTCAGTAGTGCCAGATAAGAGTTGAAAGAAAGGGAGTTGGGGACCAGGATGAGAAAGTGTGGTTGGAATATACTGTATGAGAGAAGAATTAAAAATGTTGAAAGAGAATTACGTGATGAATTCTCTCCACTATGTTTTAATATCTATCATGCAAGTGTATGTGTGCATGTGTGTGTCACAGAGTGGATGTGTACATCAGAATACAACCTGAGTGTTGGGCCTCACTTTCTACCTTACTTGAAACAAAGGTTCTCTGACAGTCACTGATACACACACCAGGCTAGCTGCCCATGAACTTCTGGCAATTCTCAACTGCACTGTGGGAGAGCCAGCAGTACAGATGTGCACAGCC
>NW_021604565.1:4731409-4741265 GCF_004785775.1 Grammomys surdaster | reverse complement strand
TTCTCAACTGCACTGTGGGAGAGCCAGCAGTACAGATGTGCACAGCCCTGCATCCAACTCTACACAGTTCTCAACTGCACTGTGGGAGAGCCAGCAGTACAGATGTGCACAGCCCTGTATTCAACTTTACTGGCCTCTGAGGATTCAAACCCAGGTCCTTATGCTTTCAGGGCAAGCACTCTATCCACTCAGCCATCTCCCTTGCCCAGATAAATCTTCAAAAGATATGAATGACATCAACTAGACACCACTGAGCACTTTTGCACATTGAAGACATTACAGGTCATCAACGGCCTGTGTCACAATCACCTTTTTTTATATCATTTGAATTGTTAAACTCTCATCTCACAGTTCCCACAGAAAGAAGCCAAGGCTAAATCAGCTTAGAGTTGTAATTGGCCAGCCACTCCCCTAGGATGTGAGCATAGCTGCCTTCCTTGGAGTGCCATCACCTTACACAGAGCAGTCATCCTGCCCGTGGTTCACATCACTCCTGTCAGAGACCAAGTACAGCTACAACGGTCTCAACCACAGCAGCTTCAAAGTCGGCTCTGCTTCACAAAAGGAACTGAGACAACTGACAGACAGCCCTTGCTAAGTCTAGACCCTGTGATGGATACAGGACGGGGCGGGCCTGCTCTCCACCCGTCTCCTGCAGCAGTGGGAACCAAATGTACTGCCCCCTTACCTTGCGGGAGGGACATCAATATTGGAGGAAACCACTTTCCGCTTCTGCTCAAGAAGGCAAATGGAGCGAGTTTCCTTTTCTTGGTCAAGGATCCGACTGGCCTTTTTGGTGTCTGCTGTTCTCACATCTTCCTCCATGGCCAGTGGGAACAGGTGATGAGACAGCTTCTTACTGGAGTCACGTCTGAAGTCCTCTGATTGAAACGTGAAGGTCATCTCCCGCTTAAAACTCCCCACCTGCAAAGCACAACACAGGAACTCTTAACAGAGTCTTAGTTTCTTTCTGCAGGGCTCAAGTGAAGAAAGACTACTCACTCCTCCTGTTCACATTCTTATTGTTTAACTGGGGAAAACATAACATAGAAAGAAACAGCAGCATTGCAAAGCTAGTTCAAGGCCAGCCTGGTCTATGTGGATTATTCCAGGACAGCCACGGTTACGTAGAAAGAGCCTGTCTCAAAACAGCAGCAAAAATATCACCAACTCAAGAAATTTTTTTAAGACCTGAAAGCACTAGGCCTCTATACTTTCATATTTTAAAACCATTAGTATGCTTAATAGAAGACAGCTAATATACAAAGGCAAACTATTTTTGACTATTATTACTAACCTTAGAGTTAATGAATAAGGTATAAGACAAATATGAAGTCATAGCTCAGTGACGTAAATTTCATTATTTCCAATTCTGGAGACATCAGGGGAAAAGTAAAGAAAAACTTTAAACGGCAATTATCATTTACAAATCATCTCAGTAACAAATTAGCTTAAGTCTTGAGTACAGCAAGAAGGATCAGACTATCCAGTAATCTGGAATTTCGCCATTCAATGAAGCACACTTTAAAATAACCTTGCCAGGAAGATATTTCACAGACAAATAAACCAAGTGTTCTCTCTGTGAGTTCAGTGAGTGGTTACCAGTTTTTACTTGAAATACAAGCCTTGCTTGCTCATTTCTATCAAGTTTAGATAAAAATTTTAAATAAAAAAAAAAGAATTTAGTTAAAAATTTTTATTTATGGAATTGAAAGCCATGGGTTTCATAGAAAATAAAAATATGCTAATTCCCAGACCAAATGAAAAAAAAGAACTCAGCTAAATGTATACATGACAGTCTCAGGGCCTTTTCAGATAAGGTAATTTCCAGAACTCTTGGTAACACCAGAGCTCCAAGGGGCTCCATCCTCTCCTCAGCCTTCCCAGTGACAGAGACATGACTTGCATGGCAGATTCACACCCAGCTCCAGAGGACCAGTCCAGCCAGTTTTAGTCTACTTGCAACAAGTCACCACAGGTTTTTGAACGATTTAGTGAAGTTCAGCAAGGGGCCTTGAAAACTGAGTGTTGATTTACAGTTCTGAAGACATTTATTTTCATACAGCAGGAAACTGAGAGAATGACCACATTTCCAAAGGTGAGACACTCTCTAACATAATTATAGTTGAGAAAGTAAACAAATTACAAAGATTCTGAACGTCACTAATCAATACTCTACATGAAGGGTGACAGGAAGGTGCTATTTTCATTCTGTGAGGCCTGCTCCCAACTCGCAACAGGAGACTTCAGACTCCAGGCAACAAAACTGAAGCAGAGGCCTGAGTGTGGATGACTGTCAGTAGTGTCTCCTAAACGCCTAGTAAGTAGTACATGATTAAATATTAAAGAAGTCTGCAGTCAACAGTACTGAGCTGAAATAATAACTGACAATCACACCTCCTTGAGGCCGACTGGACTGTCTAAACGGCTCCCATCGAGATTTTAAAGCTGAAGACTGAAGAAATGCAGCTTTGGCCTCGCACACTTAGAGACAAATCTGAGGCAAATAAGTACAAGTAGGATGTTTGCTATGGAGATGATGTAATAACCATATGCTATGCTCTTGGTGAAGCACACACAGTAAAACAGGGTGATAACAGTCTGCAACATGAGCTCTGAATCTAAAATCTTAATTTTCTGAACAGAAACTCAACACTTGGTAGTAAACAGACATTTCAGCAATGGAACGAACTTCAGAGACAACTGAGTCCTCATTTTAAAATGACTAGAAATGATCAAAAGACCAAAAATAACCACAAAAGTGAGTAAGAGATGTTGAATCACTGATTGGAAGAGATGCTGTCACTCTCAGCTACTGCACACGAACACTGACTGGTCCTTCTGCTAAGTAAGAGAAGAGGCAAAAGGATGCATCCCATTCATGGGGTGCCCATGGGGTGCCCTGCAATGACTGGAGGATAACTGATAGCTGTGTGGGGCTCAGAGTGGGGCACTTGCTGACTGCAAGCGGGGTGAGGGACCGCCATGAGCTGCTGGGGATGCTCTACAACAGACCACACCAGCATCTGCTAGGTCGTAGATTTATGGAAGTCCACTGTACTCTCTCAATGGCGCCAATCTGACTTGAAGGGGCCACAGAGGAGAACACTCAAACCAGTAATGGCTCTGTTGTGCAGAGGATGCACCCAAGAACCAAGAACCCCTAGACCAGAAATTTGGAAATTGTGAGGCAAAGACGTAGTCATAAGTTTAATACAGGTATCTGTTATGCATATTTTAAAACATTGCTCCAGGCAGCGGCATGGTTGTGTCCTGCATTGGTAAAACAGGGCTAAAATTGAGTCCCCATTGAAACCACATCTCCAAGCTTCCTCGTCTGGGCAAGAAACCCATTTTTCTAGTTCATTCACCAAGAAAGGAACTTTTTGTTCTTCATCTGCTCAAAGGCACATTTCCCCATTGTGTTTTCTTAGCCCTAGTGATCCTGGAGAGCTGCAAGGTCTAGGCTGCTTCATTCTTTGAAGCTTGTGGATTTATGGTCAATGAGGTGACTCATAAATACAAGCGAGTATTCCCTCAATGGTACCATCTGAGAAATTACTCTTAATCTGAGAAATTGGCTCTTAATGGGCAAATATTTGACAGATAACAGCTAGAAACACCAGTAACAAAGAATGTGAGTGCAGAGAAACCAGCAGAAGCATCAATGGGGTGTGTGTGTCCATGTGCATATACATACATGAGTGTGCATGCTTGTGAATGTGTGTGTCCACATGCATGTGCCAAGGAAGGGTAGGCTAGACTCTCTTACATATCCAGCAGTGACCAAAATGGGTAGAAAGGACAGCTGCTTCCAGAAAGGGTCCTAATTAGCAGGAACCAGCTGTAGCCCCTCAAAACCATGTGCCTGTTTATCTTGCTGAGCCTAAGTATTTCCCAAGCCTGCTGGTTCTTCACCACTGCCATCTCTGAATGGATAACTATAGGAAATGCATTAACAATCACCAAGTAGCCTTAAATACTCATCCAGGAAAAGCTAAAGCTGTCAGAATTATGTTTTTTTTTTCCTTTTAGCATATGAAAAAGTGAAAGGCAAAGGAAGGTGTCACATGCTCTGACTGGCACGGGCCACAATCTGATTCGCTACACAGACTGATACACTGCTTGCAGCAGAAACGTGTGAGATGGGCAAGAACTTCCTTGGCAAGGCATCACTGATGTGTAACCAGAGTATTACCACAGTATCTGAGGGTGAGGGGAGAGACACACAGCTAGAGCAAGCTGGGACCCTGGGAGACAGGAAGTGTGGGGAAAGCCATGTAGATCTTTTAAAAGATTTATTTATTTCATATATATAGTTATACTGTCGCTGTCTTCAGACACAGCAGAAGACAGCATCGGCTGACCATTACAGTTGGTTGTGAGCCATCATGTGCTTGCTGGAAATTGAACTCGGGACCTCTGGAGGAGCAGTCAGTGCTCTTAACCGCTGAGCCATTGCTCTAGCCCATATATGTACTTCTTAAAGGAACAATAAATTACTTCAAATAATGAGTGCACTGGCACTGTGAGGCCCACTACCCACTAGCATCTGTTATCTGGTACCACAGAAGCCTCCTCCAGCCCCTCCTTCCTTAGACACAGAATTCCTTCATACACATCCACACACATTACCCAGGGTAATTTCTTGTAAGAGAACAAAGCTTCAATGTTCAATTATATGAAAATACTACCAATTACCAATTACCAACTGACAAATAAAACTCTGAATCCTTACCCCAGCGAGCAGCTTTTGTTGTTCTGAGGAAAATAATCAGCGCATGTATAATATAATGCATTTGGAGGAATCACAACTTTTTTTTAACAAAAAGTTCACAGCATCTGTTTACGTGTTGGATGCCTATAAGTGATGTCCTCAGGCTGGCACTGGAGCACATCAGTCTTCCCTGATTAAAAAAAAATCATCTGGATTCTGGAGAAATGATACCCGCACACATCGCCAGTGAGGACGCTGCCAACAATGCCTGCATCCGTGACCCACCTACTCTGAGACATGGTCCCTCCCGAATTTATAGAGCTGAGATGCCAAGAAGTATGTGTCAACACTGACTTGAAATGATATTACTCACCCACCCAGTCAGATGGGAGGCGCTGGGTCCAGAGCAACTGCATTTCCAGGAATAATCTGTAGAAAGCTAGTTGCCTCCTAAGGCTTTCTGAATAACAAGAAGTATTACAGAAATTCTGAGGCATGGCATGCAATTTAAGCCACAAGAAAAAACACAGCTGGGGACCAGGGAATGAAGGCACCTGAATGGGTTCCCTAGCAACCCTTTAGGTCCTTGCCTTCCTCCAGAAAGCCACAAGGACTCCTGGAAAACTTCTTACAGAGTGCTCTTCCTATCTCTGATTACAGGTTACACATTTGTATTTATTTCTAGAACTTTCTTTCCTAACATACACAGTTTGCATGTTTGGTGTCTAAAGATGATATGTCTATCATACATCGTGTGACAGCCGTAATCAGTCTGAAGATTTAAAAATGTGTCACAAATGGCTTCCACTAACAATAGGAACAATGAAGTCTGTTGCTTTAAAAATTTTACTGCCAGGCCAGTGAGATGGCTCAGCAGTTAAGAGCACTTAACTCCTTCTGCAGTGGACCTGGGTTTAGTGCCCCATGCCAGCATGGAAGCTAACAACTGTCTTTAACTCCACTTCCTCCTTCTGTTCTTTACAGGCACCAGACATTCATCATACAACATTCAAGCAAAACACTCATACACATAATTAATAATAGTAATAATAGTAGCACACATAAGAATGAAAATACATAAGACTCTAAGATTTATCAGTCTTGAAAGAATGGATAAAAGTTACCTCTAAAAAAATGGTTAATGGACTTATAGTCTGTTAAACTCTTTAAATTTTATGCTGCATACACAGAAAATCAGTCAGATGGCAAATCTACCCAGCTCTAATGAATATCTGCAGTAAAACCACTTTTAAAACAGTGTGCCTCCAGACTAGCCCTTGCTTCTCTTAACTGCTCGGCCCTCTGAGCTCTGCTGCGTGCTGTACATGGAAGACAGCATAACTGACCTATGACAACCAGCCTGGTTGGTCCAGTGTCCACAGGGTTAGAGGTCAAACTGAGGGGTGGGACTGGAAGCCTGTGTTAGCTCTGGAGTCATACACTCCGTAATTAGTGCTGCAGGTCCCCTGTTTACTATCACGTGCGTTTCCTTTAATATCCTGAAGTTTACCGTCCAGCAAAGCATGGCTTGCTCACTCGCAGATGACTCAGCAACATACTGAAGTTGTGAAGCTACCATCACACAGCTTTCTAGTGGAGAATTCTTGGCTAAGTTTCAGGCCTTCTATTAACATTATGTAAGTGAGAACACACAGCTTGTTTTTTTTTGTTTTGTTAAGTTCCTTTTAGAAAAGCCTTGAGCAGAAAAAAAGAAAAATTTCTGTAAAGTCCAACATTAAATTCAAACTCAGCTAACTTCATCTATTTCTCTTTTCCAGCCAAATGTAAGGACAAAGGGGAAATCAGTATCATCACAGAACAACGTCTTTTGACTTTGGAATGCAGAAATTTGACCTTGCCACACTTAAGTAGATGCTTGCTTTAACGTGCAGTGTAAACGGACGGCCACAGGCACTCGTGCTGCGGCCCTCTGCACTTGGCCTTCTGAGGAGGTCTAGAACGGGGTTACTTCCCACCGCCTCTGCAGCTGGCACTCGGTCTGCAGCCAGTGTCCTGCCTGGATATGCATGCTGCTCTGGACCTCTGCTCCACCTGTGCCCTCCGTGTCCCCAGTTTCTTCCCTTATCCCTTAAACATGGCAGGTCACCTTTCTCCTTGTTCAGCATTGTCATTGTTCCCACCCCTACCCACCCCCGTCCCAGAATGAATAACCATCAAGCTCCTCACAGCGGCCTCCCAAGGTGGCAGCCATGTGAAACTGCATTTATCCACCTTCCATCCTCCCCTCCCCTCCTGCTGTAATTTAGATCTACATGGCCACACAAAGGGCCATACCTAAAAGGCACCGCAGAGAAAGTGTAAGCTTCAAGAGATGGGGTGTCATGAAAGGCCTTCACTGGAGGCAAGCCCCTGAAGGTCACACTGGTCCCTAGGTCTCCTGTTGCCTCTTGTCCACTCCTGCCTGATATGAAAAGGCTCCCCCTGCCACACATGACACAATGCTTCAAACCATCTTGATGACCCAAACAAGAGGATCACCCAACCATGGATTGATATCACCAAAACAAATTTCTCCCCTCCCTGGACACACCTGAAGCCCCAGCACTCAGGAGGATACGGCAGGAGAACTGAGAGTTCTAGGCCAAGCTGGGAAACATACCAAGAGCCCATTTTAAAGAAACGAACCTGACTCTCTGAGGTGCTTTGTTACAGTAATGACAAGTTGACCAACAGACTGAGCCATCACCTGTCCAGGAAGTCGCAAAACTGCATGGACTTCCCACTACTACTCCAACTGACACTACGAAATGTCACTCCTTCTACTACAGCAGGCTGCTTCCTTGTCCTTCCATCCTTACTCATGTCTCTCCAGGGGACCTCAGCGTTTTCATCTTGTCATACCCTAGGCTCTGAGCTGTTCTGTCAGAACAGTAGCTCTGCGCAGAGGACAGTAAGTGCATTTGGCTTCAGAAGCAGACACTACCCTAGAACTAGAAGAATTGGGATAAGCAAATAGAGTTCCAGGTGACTGCACTGTCACACAGCAGCCCACCTATAAAAGCCCAGAACAGGTGGATTCCGAGTTCATGCAGCTGACAAGTGTAAGGTCCCAGAATTCTTCCATCTCAAAGCAACCTCCGAAGCTGCCACGTACGGGGCATATGAGAACATAAGATGGCCACCATCTTACTTCTGCTTCTTTTTATGGGGAACTTCATCTCTGGGGCTGCAGCCCTTTTTTTAAATAATAAAATCTGTATAAAATACAGTTTCTTTGGTTGTTAAACTACAGGATTCTCAACCTTCTTTCTACAAGTCCCAGCAAGTTAATCCAGGACAAATCTTTAGGGAACTATTAAGGGAGAATTTCAGAACGAGTCACAGTTAATATAATAAAAATTTCAAAGCTCTGGAGGTAATGACCCCATCATCCAGTGTGAAATGCTCAGAGTGCACAAGGACCAGCTGGATCGCAGGTCTGACCCTGCCTCTTCTGCCCACCTGTCTGTGGTTAACAGTAAATTGGACCCATTCATGCCCCAAATGTGTTCCAACATTTGCAGTCAATAATAAAATTAGTGATAATAAAAGCCATTTGTATGTTTATGATAGTTGTACAATAGGGGCTACTTTATGCCCTACCTAAAGGTTCACATTTTTTTGCAGATGGCTTTCTGAAGAAAAAGAGGCCACTGTTTTACTGAGGGGCAGCAAGTCTACAAAGAGCTGTCCACAGACAACCATATAGAGCTTTGTGGCAGACAGGCCATTTCCAGGGAGCTAGGACCCAGTCACCTCTCCTCCCAGGAGCCTGCAGAACTCTGTATCAGTGGACCGCAAGCTTACATAGCTCCTGGGAGAGTCACTGTCTCCCCAGGGCACTTTCTATTCATTGGCTGCTAGCCTGAACTCCTCTACGGGGTCCAGTCCAATCCTAGGAATGAATACAGAGAGGGAATTTATGAGAACTGAGGGAAGGCCAGAGTTTCAAAAGCCAAATGGTCATTTGCAGCTGGCCATAGATCAAGACACACCTTTAGAGATGAACTTTTCCTAACCAAAATAAACATTTCAGAGCAGCGGCTAACCTACACACTGACAAATATACTACTTCTTTTGTTTTGTTTTGTTTTGTTTTGTTTTTGCTTTTGTTTTTGTTTTTTCTTGAGGAGGGGGGTCTGTAAATCCCAGCCATTCCAGAGGCTTAGAAAGGAGAACTGTAGCCAGGCGGTGGTGGTGCACACCTTTAATCCCAGCACTTGGGAGGCAGAGGCAAGTGGATTTCTGAGTTTGAGGCCAGCCTGGTCTACAGAGTGAGTTCCAGGACAGCCAGGGCTATACAGAGAAACCCTCTCTCGAAAAACCAAAAAAACAAAAAACAAAAAAACAAAACGAAAGGAAAACTGTATGTTCAAGACCTTCCTGAGTAACTTCAAAAGACCACTTCTCAAAATTAGTGTTTTGTTTGTCTGCTTGTTCTATGTTCAAAGAGGCCTAAGCACCTAGATGTTGGTAGTACACATCTCTGACCTCAGCACTCAAAACACAGAGGCTGCCTGGTCCTAGCAGGTTTGGCCCAGTCTAGTCTACACAGAGTATTCCAGACCTGTCAGGCTACACAGTGAGCCCCTATCCCAATCAATCAATCAATCAATCAATCAATCAAAATTAAGAGAGTGGGCCACCTAGTTCAGTGGGAGAGTGTTTCCCTGGCGTCTACATGCTCGGGCTTCAACCTTAGTTCCCACAAAGAACGGGAACTAGACTCTCAAATCCATCCAGCCTCACACGACATTTTCAAACCTGCAGACCACATTAGACGCAAAATTAAATAAAAGAGAATGTGGGTTCCTAAAGTTTCCTCTTTCAATACATACTTCATTTTAAATACAATTTATCATCTCTCTGGGCAGTAAACAACAAATGAAATTTAAAACAAATTGAAAACTAATAAATTCACATTTCAGCTTAGATTGTGCTCTTAATTCACAGTTTGTTGAGCAATTTATTCGCTGAACAGATGACTAAATAAAATCTGTTAATCAATGCAGCTAGAGTATTCAAAAAAAGAAACACTACACACTAGAGTAAATTTGTGTATCTGCTCATCATGAGTGCAATGCTCCACAATATAGATCCGACTGTGTAGACAGAGCAGATGGGATAGATCCGACTGTG
>NW_021604565.1:4701543-4731399 GCF_004785775.1 Grammomys surdaster | reverse complement strand
GTAGACAGAGCAGATGGGATAGATCCGACTGTGTAGACAGAGCAGATAGGAACCTGAGCTGCCTACTCTGAGCTGATGGGGTGGACAAAGGCTTCAGGACAAAGGGAGAGCTCTGTGATAGAGCAGAAGCTTAGCTAAAGGTGAGCCTGGCATGATCCCCTAACTCGGCCAAAGGAAAGAGGAAAGAAAAATGGGAGTTTCCGCCCATAGGAAATATGCAAATATGTTTCCATATGTGTGTGCATAGAGGTATAAATCAACAATACAAACCCACACACATCTCTCTACAGCTCCGATCCACTGTTCATAACCTGATTAGTACCATATCTAAAGTTGGGATAAAAATATACTTATTTTCCCTTTCTTCCCTCAGTATCCTGGAAACTTGGTGACAGAGAGGAAGTTTTCTCGGTGCTACATCCCAGGCTTGTCATGTGTTTATCTAGCACACACTAGTTCATAAATGCCACTGAATAACCATAATACAACAACAGGGTTAAAAAGAAAGAACTGTTAAAAACAGGTCAAAAGTGATTGCAAGCCACGTCCACAGTGTCCTGAGGAACAGAGGGTAGGACGGTTAACGGGCTATAGTTACTAAGTCTTTATGTCAAAGACACTGCATTAAAATTTGCATCACATGTATCCTTAACTGCAATCCCAGAATTCCTAAGAGAGGCATTCTACCCAAATGTCACAGCTAGGAGATCTTCAGGGCACAAGGCAGGCTGGTGATGGAATCTCAATTTCAGATCTGTCTCACCTTGTGCTCTCTCACTCTCTCTCTTTTTAATTTTATTTATTTAATATACGAGTGCTCTGCTGCATACAAATCCGCCTGCATAAAAAGGGCATCAGATCCCCCTATAGATGGTTGTGAGCCACCATGTGATTGTTGGGAATTGAACTCGGGACCTCTGGAAGAGCAGCCAGTGTTCTTAACTGCTGAACCATCTCACCTGCCTCCACCTTGTGCTCTCTTGAGGGTCTCCCTTTTGGACTCTTCTCACCAGCAACCAAACATGTGCCCACAGTTTATAAAGACTTCTGACTTGATTCTGATCATGTACTAGCCCTTCAGTCCCTGTCACAATCAAGCGATCAGAGTCATGTCCTCAAGCTGTCTTTTCTCCACTGCTTCTATTTCCTCTTCAAAATGGTTCAATTCCTACTTCTTCCAAAGCAATAACAACAGCACTAAGTGTATTTTTGCTAGAGTCACGAGTCAGTTAGAGTAATGCTTTAATACTATTAGTAGTTTAACAGTAAGCACACTTCGGTCCATTCTCATCAGTATTAAACACAATTAGCTTCCATGAGGCTTCACTTCCTTGGCTCTGTAACAGCAATACCCGTTCCAATTCCTGTTTGCAGACAACACAATCACCTAGCCAGTTTAACCATAGAGAGTCCTGGCAGCTCCTACTAGAAACTGAGAAAGCGTGTCATGGGTATTCAATAGAACTGCACAAACCAGGAGCAAAATCTGGACCCACCACAAATCTAAACCTCCCTCTACTCAATTCCCTCAACAATGGGAACCAAAAGCTTGCACTTCAACAAAACGGTCCTGAAGCAGACTTCCTCTGCACACCACTATGCCTCCGCTCCCTTACCTGTGTATCTTGTCACAGGCTTAATGAAGTACATCACCTTGGTAGAACCTAAGTCATCATATAATTCTAGCTGCACGGTATGCTGGGAATTGAGTCCTAGCAAGTGGGGAATCTACTACCGAAGAGACAACAGCAGTGCTGGATGACCAGGCTGCTGTATCCGCCACACGGCATATGATCTGGATTGTTTTTCGTCTGCAGCTCTTCTGTCCACTTTTCAACCTTTGCACGATGGTTCATGTCTGTCCCAAGAAGCTGAATGCTTCTGAGACACTTAGAGAAAAAGAACTTTTTAACTTCAATACTGAAGCAAATATTGTTGCTCGAAACTATTGTTCTTGGTTAAAACTCTTAAACACACAATTTAAGTTGTGGCATGAAATCCCTGATTTAAGAAATTGGAAAGAGCCCTAGAGAACTATGTATCCCACAGTCTAGGATGATGACAGAAATTTCAGTGGAGGGGTTATATCCTTAACGCAGCAGCCTGGTTAAACAATACGTATCTCAGGGAAAAGAGTCCCTTTTGCTGCATAAGAGGCCTGGAATCAAATCCTGGACCATCTGGGTGGGTTGTTCTTGTTGTTTTATGATCTCTGTACTTGGAGGTCTGGTCCTCTCCTACTCCACAAGGGTGGTTAAGTAAGCTAAAGGACTGAATGGCAGTCAGTGAACAGGAACACTCCTGCAATAAATTACCAAGAATTACTTTGTGACAATGAGGACTAGTGAAGAAAGGAGAGTACAATCTCACGCAGGCTCAAAGGTCACAAGAATCACACACACAGAGCAGGGCTCAGCTTAGAGGACATGCGCAGTACACACCTCCAGTAGTAGCTAAAGTAGGTAAGGCCTCTGAGAACCTAGGAATAAGACCTGACAGAGCAGAAATTGTAATAAAACCCAAAACTATACAGAATGAGAACCTGTCTAGGAAAAACAAAATAAAACAAGCAAACACCAGAATAACCAAAAAGAAAGAGAAGGAGAGAGAAGAATGAAAACTCACACAGATCAGAGACTGGAACTCACCTCACTGTCATAAATACTTTTGCCTTGAGGAAGCGCAATGAAGGCTACCAGGGGTCTCGGGCCACCATCCATCTTCCCACTGTCGGAGTTCTAGCTACATTCAGGAAACGGGCATGACAGAAGGCAGGGGTTTGAGCAGAACCTGCTCCTCCACCCCTGGATATTTTTCACCACCATCAAATCAGCGAGCTCACATGACAGTTCCCTCCAGAGAGGACAAACAACAGCTAGAAAGCAGGGTTTCCATTCACACCAGCGAAATCCTGCTTCTGTCTCAACTCAAGAACCAAAGACTGTTGGACATCATAACCAGAGAGATACACTTTCACCTGAGCATCACCACCAGCAATGCACAGCTGATCTTCCACTGATATCATACATTTGACCTATTATCTGACTCAAGATGAAGTTTTCAAAAACAGAACATCAGGCTGTGGTTAAATGTTCCTTTAACACATGTGGTGAACTTGAAGGTCCCTATGACAGTACCGAGCAGTGACCAGATTGGGGCTGAGGAAAGCCGCTCTCTGTGGAGCTGCCTGGTTTTGTCACCACCACCCACACAGCAAGTAGGCTCTCGCCACATGTGTCCTCTTGGCTGTGTACTTCTCAACTTTCAGAGATGCAAGAAATACATTTCATTTCACTTCATTTCATCTCATCATACAAGATCCATTGGTGGTGGTCTCTTTCAATAACATAGAATGCACTGAGGGATTCCAGGAGGGCTCCATTTCATTCAGAAGTTGTTGGAAGTGGAATTTCTTGGGTAGCTATACAACAGGCTTTCTACAGCAGCATTCTATTAAAAAGTCTAAACATGGGACTCTTGATAGACCAAGCATTTTAATGGCAACTGGCTGCCTGCCAAACACGGATCACATATCACTCCACAGAGCAAATGATTAATGTGTTTATGAATGTCAAAGGCCATGAAACTTGTTTAAAACAAGTTGAAGCCTTTTACAAATTCGTTAGCTGTCTGAAACATAATCTACCAGAAGAAGTAAAATATGCATAAGTCATACTTTACTGTCTGGCTTCAAAAGGCAAATAAGTTATTTACAGCCAAAAACATGTACATTCTTCCAGGAGATCAACAGACGAGTGATAGACTCTATATAAACACCTTCTGCATCTTTGTGTAACACATGATTTCACAGTATATGTTAATACATTAATTCCCAGCTAAAACATCTCTCAATTTTCTCATTTAGATATCATTTTCAATGGATTCTTCAAAGAAATTATAAAGATTTCAAAGAAGGTAAAAATTATAAAGCTTGAATATTTATTCCAACCCACACATACATCAGTCTCCTTTTCCCAGAGATAATAAAGATTTTTTTGATAGTCCTTTGAAAAAAGTATTCTCTTGAAAAGTTATTCATTCAACAAATATTTCAGTAGGTACTGTCGGCAACATAGTTGCTGTTGTGTAACAATGTGTAACAAAACATTTCCTGAGGAGATACAACATGCACATCTATTCACTGCAGATAGGCAGCCTATGACAGACCAAAGTACAAATATCACCAAAGCCCTTGGTGAACTTGGGGTTACTTACAGGAATATGAGTGAGGGGTTATTGACAAGAACGGAAATGACTCACAGACAGATGCAGCACCAAAGCCTACCCCAGCTCACAAAAGCTGGGAACCTGGAGCAAACCACACAGGCAGCACAGGCAGCACATTGAACTGTCCTTTCCAAATAACTCTGGTCTAAACCTCTTCCAGGCAGCTCAGCTGATTTCTGGGAGTCTTCTGTGCAGCTTGGCTTTTATGAGAAGGATACTGCTTTGATTGCTTACTCTCGGGCAGGAAGGGCCTAGTGAAAATGGTCAGTTTCAGGGACTTCCTGAAGCTATTTGGAGTTGTTTACCTTCCTGCTTAAGGAGCTCCCCTGCAGGAGGATAGAATGCTTCAATCTCAGAGAAAATGTTTTTGCTCACCCTTTCTCCCTCTCTCCATCTCTCCTCCCCCCACCCCCCTTGTTCTCTGTGTTAGTTAAAAGTCCTACCCCACTCCAGATAACTATCACCATAGAGATTAGGTTTCAACATATGAACTTGTCAGTGTTATAAATATTTACCCATAGCCCTTTACAGCATAAAAATAGCAATGAATTTACTGTTGTGTCAGGATCCAACTAGTATTGAAAACCCTAAGGCAAGAGCCAACATGTTTTTAAAGTAAAATAAGCTACTATTATATCTCATTTTGGAGACTTTAAGTTTTAAAAGTTTGCTATGGAGGCTGGGGATTCAGCTTCATCAGTGAAGTACTTGCCACCCAGGCACGAGGATTTGAGCTTCATCCAAGCACTCATGTCAGAAGCCAGGCAGGCTGCTGTGAGTCTGTAGGCCTGGGGAGACAGAACTAGGCATGCTGCTGTGAGTCTGTAGGCCTGGGGAGACAGAACCAGGCTAGCCTAGCCTAAGTCCCAGTTCCCTTGAAAATAATAAATAAATAAATAAATAAATAAATAAATAAGCAAGCAAGCAAGCAAGCAAGCCGGCAAGCAAGTTGGCTTGAGAGACCTCAGCCAGCAAGAACACTTGTTGCATTTGCAGAGGCTCCCAGCACTCTCATGGAGATCCACAACTGTCTGTCCTTTCATTTTCAAAGGATCCAACGACTTCTTCTGACCTCCATGGACACTGCACTCATGCGGTGCACAAATAGGCATAGCATATGCTCATACAGGCAAAACACCCAAGCACATATACATAAGTAGATAGACAGACAGACAGATAGATGATAGGTAAAATCTTAAACAACAACAAGGTGAAAGTTGGACAGTGGTACTGCATGCCTTTAGTCCCAGCATTTGGGACCCGGAAGCAGGCAGATCTCTGATTTCTTTCTTTTTTTTTTTGTTTTTTTTTTTTTTTTTTTTTTTTTTTGGTTTTTCGAGACAGGGTTTCTCTGTGGAGCCCTGGCTGTCCTGGAACTCACTCTGTAGACCAGGCTGGCCTCGAACTCAGAAATTCGCCTGCCTCTGCCTCCCAAGTGCTGGTATTAAAGGTGTGTGCCACCACCGCCCGGCTCAGATCTCTGATTTCAAGGTCAGCTTGATCTACAGAGGGAATTCCAGAACACCCAGGGTTACAACAGAGAAACCCTGTCTCCAAACAACAACAACAAGATGGGCGGGAACGACATCAGAGGTTGCCTTCTGGTCTCCACACACGAGCATCTACCCATGTACACAGGTATATGCACACAGACATACACAATCTGCTATCAAATGTGTATGTGCAGAAAATCGTCTTAGTTTAAAAAAGGTTCCTGAGTGACTAAACCAGACCGACTAAGAGGGCTGAGATGGCAGCTAAGAGCAAGTGCCTTATAAACAAGCAAAAAGACTGGGTTCACACCTCTAGAGCCCATACAAAAGCCAGACAGGGCTGGGCTTGCACCTGTGCTGGACGGCTTTGTGCCAACTTGAAGCTGACATCTCTGGAGAGGAGGGAGTCTCAATTAAGAAAATGCCTCCAAACCCTGTGCTGTAAAAAGCCTGTAAGGGCATTTTTTTTTAAATTAGTGATTTAATTAGGGCCCAGCCCATTGTAGGTGATGCTGGTCCTGGGTTCTATAAGAAAGCAGACTGGGCAAGCCATGGGAAGAAAGCCAGTAAGCAACACCTCCATGGCCTCTGTGTGCATCAGCTCCTGTCTCCAGGCTCCTGCCCTGCTTGAGTTCCTTCTCTCTCTATTTTTAATAATGAATTGCTATATGGAATTGTGAGTGATATAAACCCTTTCTTCCCCAAAGCTACTTTTGGTCATGGTGTTACATCACAGCAACAGTAACCCCACTGATGGGAGACATAGAGCAGGAGGACTATATGGGCTTACTGGCTTGCTTCCCATGATTCAGTGAGACTGTGTTAAGGTAAGACGTGATTTAGCAGGATGCCCCATGAGTAGAATACACGCCATGAGTACATGCAGATGCTCATATACTGTACAGTGAAAAATTATAGATGCTGGGTATATAGAATCCTTTTTAGACATATAAAATATTTTTTAGGCTTTTTTTATAAGGACATGGAAAATTTTCTGAGAAACAGAGCCATGAAGCAAATTAAGAATGTGGACAGGCTAGTTACGGGAACTGGCTAGAATGCAAGTTAGCCAGCTGGGAACCAAGCTGAGAACCAAGCTGGGAACCAAGCTGAGAACCAAGCTGGGAACCAAGCTGAGAACCACAGTGACAGGGCAAGGCCGGAAGTAACAGGGCAGGACCACATTCTTGAGAAAGATAAGCGTACAGAGAGTTTTCATATGACCCTGACTCACGTAGGTTGGGTTCCTTTGGAATGTCCTGCTATTTTTATGTTATGCCACCTTAGCAACCCCTCATCCCCCTCCCCATTCCTTGGTTTGTGGTTTTTCCCTTTAAAAATCCCTCTCAAACTGGTTGTTGGGGTCAATTCAGCTCCTGTGTGGGCATACGAATTGACCAGCAGCTAGCTGTTACATGCCCTAATAAACCTCCCTATTGCTCCAGTACATGGTGTCTCGAGCAGACTACTGGATGGTCGAGACTTTCTGAGACTTGAGTGAGGGTCTCCCCTCTGCGGAAGTCTTCAATACTACATACACAAGTCTTCAGGGTCTGGTGTTTTTTACTATGAAGAGCTCTGAGCACATACTATAGAGGACATATCCTATTCTGTTTTTATTATTTCTGTTCCCATCCATAGCTTTAGCCTCTCCTACAGAACCATCACTAAATCATACACAGAGAAACGGGCATCCTGAGGAACTTGAAGGCTGCAGAATCTAGGCCACATCCCCTCACTCTTGTACTGACTCTGTCTCTACAGTGGTCCCTGAAAGCACTGGGCGATTGGTGGAGCTCTGCTAATGCCAGCTCTATGCAGACCATTTCCTGTGTTCACACTTAGGTTTTCTCAGGCCGGAAGCTGACCTGGCTGCTAAGTCTTGGCAGCTCAGGAAGTTCCAGCATCTGGGCTGAGGGGAGCTGCTCTGATCTGCTCTCCTCAGCTTTCTCCCTCTATTTGCCTGGCTTGGAGCAGATCAAGAGGAAGAGGCAAGCACAGTGCATCCCTCTCTAAGGTTAGGGATACCACACAGAGAGATACCACCAAGGCTCTGGAAGCACTGCAGAACTCATGAAGAACCCAGGGTAAGTAAAGCGGTAAGGAGCTAGCAATCCACAGAACCAGGAAGACAGACTTGCTAGTAATGTTAAAATTTCAAAAGGAAAAACAGGAAACCAGGGAAGCAGAGGAAAATCACAGCTCTGTGGAATAGTTTATTCAGGTGTGAACGGCTCGGAATGTCATTAAAGTACACCGAGAACGGATGCTCTAAGCTACTGTCCTCACTAACCTCCAGGAGTCAGGGAAGCATGTGGCATTGTCCAACACAAATTGTTAAAGAAGATGGTAATGCCCCAAACATCTGCTATATCACAACTATTTAACTTTACAAGTTTCTAAGAAGACTTAGTAAATAAAATACTTTTTAGTTATGATATTGCTGGGTGCCATGTATACTGTTCAAGTTTTTTGGGGTTTTTTGTTTGTTTTTTATGACAGATCACATAGTTACAGATGCTGTGTGCCAAAGCCAGGGCTTCATTCATGCTGAGCCACACACCTGAGACAACACCTTGATCTTTCCAGGGATTGGTCCTCATCAACCATGAGCCATGTGAGCCTTCTCCTTTTGCAGATGTCTGCATCTCTGTCCAGGTAATCCAGGCCACACTGATCACTCAAGTATGACTGACTGCAGATGCTTCCAATGGCTCTGGTTTTTATTTTGTTTTGAGAGGGAATGTCTACACAGGTAATCTAGTCACTGCTCTCCAACTGTCTTAAGTAGTCGAGGATGACCACTTGTAATTCCCCTGCCTCCACCTGAAGTGCCAGGATGTTCAACAGATATGTGGAGTGTGAGAAATCAATCCTGGGGCCTTGTGGCGGGAAAACCTTCGGTTAGCTGAGCTGTGTCCCCAGCCCCTCTGCTGTCTTCGGCAGATATCTACACTGAATCTCACAGGCAGTTTTCTGGAGCTGATTCAGTTCTTGAGCAAGTATTAAAAACATAGTTGGATTAAAAATATAGCAGGTGGATCTCTGAGTCTGAGGTCAGCCTGGTCTACAGAGACAGTTCCAGGACACTTAGAGCCACACAGAGAAACCCTGTCTTAGAGAACAAAGCAATAAAAGGATTTCTATAGAGCTTTAATAGCTTATTTTAAAATGTATATGGAGAGGTAGTGACCAAAAATAACTGAAACAATAAAGCTAGTGGAGTCACTCCACCTTACAGAGAGCTTACACAGTGAGCCTACGAAGCCAATGCCGAATCGTTAGTGGGAGATAATCCAGAAAAGACAAACATAGCAATAAACAACTGAGTTCTGTCAAAGGTAGGAAGGTGAGTCAGTAATGGTAAGACATCTGTTCACCAAGCAGCACTGTTTACAAGGTATCAACAGACAGAAACATAAACCTCACACATTTTATAAACATTAACCCAAGACATAATGCTGGTACTAAGATAAAAATGCACAGCTACCATGTTACCAACCGTGGCAGCTTCTTAGAAAAAATAAGCCTGCTGTCTTAGTGAGGGTTTTACTGCTGTGAGTAGACACCATGACCAAAGCAACTCTTAAAAGGATAACATTTAATTGGGGCTGGCTTACCAGTTCAGAGATTCAGTCCATTATCATCAAGGCTAGAGTAAGGCAATGTCTAGGCAGGCATGGTACAGGAGGAGCTGAGAGTTCTACATCTTCATCTGAAGGCTGCTAGAAGACTGGCTCCCATGTGGTTAGAAGGAGGGTCTCACTGCCCAACCCCACAGTGACAAACTTCCTTCAACAAGGCCACACCTCCTAACAGTGCCACTCCCTGGGCCAACTATATTCAAACCACCACATCACCTACCCTTACCCTAAGATCCAACAATCCTTCATGGATATTTCTTGAGATAAACAAAAACTTAAATTCACACAGAACATGAATGCCCAGGGCAGTTCTTCATAAGATCAAACAGGAAGCACTCCACATGTCCTATAGTAGGGCTGCGGCATACCCACATCATAGTAATAATCAAATAAACCTCACAAGTCTTCGAAGAATCTATGCTGCACAAGGGGGAAAGTTACACATGTGGCCAGGCACAGTGGTGCACACCTGTAACCCCAAGGCTCAGGAGGCCATGGTAGAAGGAAGACAAGTTCAACGCCAACCCAGGAAACTTAGTGAGGTAATGTTTCAAAATACAGAGTTAAAAGGAGCTGAGGTCTAATCTGATGGTAGAACATTTGCACCTCATGCACACATTTCCTAAGAATTCACAAAGATGGCAGCTGTGACTCACGCTTGTAATCCTAGCACTCAGGAGGCAAGACAGGAGGATTACCAGACTGAGTTCCAGATCAGCCACAGAGAAAGATGGTATCCCACAAAACAAAAGCACCAGCAAAAAGAACAACAGAAAGAACCCAGCAGGAGCAAGGCAGGGACTGGTGCTTTCACAAGCTTCAGCCGATCCATCTGAGGACACTGAGGTGATCGCTCCACTTCTGTGGAATCAGCCCGAAGAAAGTCTGCACAGACTCACCCCAGATCTGTCTGCCACTACTAACCACTGCAGAGTGCTGACCACCTGAAGGCATAAATGCTATTACAACTGGATCTGAACTGTCCCTCACTGCCCAGTGTTAAAGGCTTGGTCCTCAGCCTGTCTGTACTGGGAGATGGGGAACCCTGGGGACATGGGGTTCTTCCTAATGTGGAGTCCTCTGGTCACTGAGGACTTGCCCTCAAAAAGCCTAGAGTGCTCATCACTTTCCTTTCTTTCCCTTTTACTCCTTGGGGGTCACAGCCCTTTTTCCATGAATGATCACTGAGCCATAGGCTCAGCTGTAATGACCTGAAACCTCCTAGTATTTACTGTTATAGTGATATAAAGTTGAAAACAGCTAATAGTGACCAGACTTGCTCAACTACTTTCCCCTTACCCTTCTTGTGCCCAACACAAAACAGCCCATGAACTGCCTAGAAACACATCACACAGAAACATAGCCTATCTGCACCAGATGCATTTCTTGCAGCTTGACATCTGCATTCATTCACTATAATCTGTGCCCAAAGGTGGCAGACGGGCTGACATACTCAGCCTTAAACACACAAACTCTGCAGCTGAGCCCTGTAAGAGCTGCAGGCCCATGGTCCGGCCATGTATACCCTCAGGGCCACTGACACTCGAGTTCCTGTAGAAAGACTCTGACAAGAATGGGGTTTTAAGGCCCTGGAGAGAAAAATTTTTAGGGTCTGAGGGTGAACACTTAAAGTTTTAAGGTAGTCATTTTTCTGTTTTTGGATGCATTTTTGCATTTTCATACCTTGAATCATCTTGGTCACTACTCCCAATAAAATGTGATTTTACTGTACTGTGTACAGCCCTGGAATTCAATTTATGTTTCTAAGTATTTTACTGTACTCATAGGCAACGGTAGCTGCTTTAGGATTTTATACAAATTTACTGTTGCTGCCTTGTGCATTTCTTTACATTTCCTGTTCCTCCCGTCCTCAATGGAAATACATTCCTGATCAGTTTACATACTAGCTCACTCTACAGCCACAGAGATTGTATCACATGAATGGTGTGAGACTAAACTCATCAGAAATTTAAGGGTTTGCTCTTCCCATAACTCCTTGTTTGCACATACACATCTCCCTTTAATTCTGCTTTAGTAGCTGCTTTGGACAGAGCATTTAATTCCTCCCCCAAGTAGCACCACCTTTCAGCACTGAAATGCACTTTACAGGATGGACAAACACACAGTGTGCCACCACTGAAGGCACTGATGCAGGAGAGGCATGGACACCTGCCTCCATGCCTGCATCTGAAGGCACTGATGCAGGAGAGGCATGGACACCTGCCTCCACACCTGCATCTGAAGACACTGATGCAGGAGAGCCATGGACACCTGCCTCCATGCCTGCATCTGAAGACACTGATGCAGGAGAGGCACTGACACCTGCTTCCATGCCTGCATCATTCCATCAGGCTATGTGTTCCTCCCCATCTGCCCTGTCCTGTGCTCTCTGCTCTCTATGCTTTCTGTTGTGCTGGGTGTCTCACCCAGAGTGTCATTCCCCTCATCCTGACTTTACAATCTGTGTCCAGCCTTTAGTAGAGCTCTAGCTAGCATCATTACTCCACAGCCTTCCTGGCCTCCCTCCCACAATCAGCTTTCTTCTGTCTGTGTCCAGGAGAGTTTGAGCTCATTATCACAAAATTCAAAAGCCTGGGCTGCTAATATCTGTACCCATCTTTGTCCCAACACCTTAGGCAGGGACCATGGGAAAGTGCTTGGCAAAAGCAGGTCACAACTGAGCTGCTGTCGCTCCTGCTGCAAGGGGCTATTTTATTTTCAGAAGCTCAATCTTTTCCCATGGTCTAGAGAAAAGTCGTAGGCCAACATCAAAGGCTAGGACAGCTCCCCCATGTCACCCTAAAACTAACATCTCTTCCCTTTCAAGAGAAAGGTCCAATGACAGCTGAGGTCACTCAGTAGCCACACAACAGTGAGACTTAATTTTCCAGTGATCTTATAGAAACAGCAACATTAAGAAAGGAAGGCAGGGCCCGTCTCCAGCAGTGTCTATCCCCTGACAAGAGAGCTCTAGATTATCTGCCTGGTGTACATTTAAGGCAGCTGTTAGAAGGCCATGCCAAGGATGCTCATATACAAGTAAGTAAAAATAGAAATAATTCTTTAAATAATGCCATAGCCACATATGGTAGCACAGCACATATCTTCCTCTCATCCCAGAACCTGGGAGACAAAGGATGAGGTTCAAGTCAGTCTTCACCATACTGCAAGTTTAGGGCCAGAATGACTACATGAGACCTGTCTCACCCCAACCCTCAAAGTTGCATGCTACATAAAATGGACCTGAATAGATGTGTGTGTGTGTGTGTGTGTGTGTGTGTGTGTGTGTGTGTAGTTTCCAGTAACATCAATTTCATTCTTGTTACTCTTAGGATACTTTCTTCCCTGGAAGTGTCTAACAGCCAGGCCTGACTGCTGTCCTCTGTACTTGAGGAACACAGATGCGGGGGTGATCAACTCCCGCCCCACGCCTTCCTGCTCTGTCGATGTGTCTTCCCAATCAGGATGAACTCCAGCCGTATGGAAGGAACTGGAAACCAAAAGCCCTTTCCCCCTTATGTTCTTTGTCAGATCATTTTATCACAGCAACAGAAATTAATACAAACTCCTACAAGCCAAGAAATACTCATTTCTAGAATGGGACTAGTGTGTAGTGTGCACTTTTTAATAGTCTTCTATAGCTCTGCATAATGTAGCAACAAAGCACCCTTATGGAATTAAGCAGGTACGTGTGCTAGATTCTGACATGTGTTGGTTGCTCAGGCACTTACTGTTAACTTGCTTTCTCAGCAGTAAGATGGATTACAGAGTAGACGTTAGCAAATAAGCCCTTTCCCTGTGACAGTGCTCTGGAAGTCCAGGATAGACCGAGCAAGACTGAAGACAAGCGAAATCCCGTATTATTATTAGCGCCTTTATTCTTACCAGGACCTTGGAATGCTCTACAAATACAGCTTCTATAATAAGAAAAGTTACATAAAGCCCAGATGATTTTAGCAGTGCTGTAGAACAGTCTTAAATAAGGAGGGGACTGTGGGGGAGGGAGGCACAGAGGAAACGGCTGGGGTCAAGAGTCAATGCCGAGAAAGGAAAGCACTGGAGGAAAGCAGGACTTGGCAACAGACGAGACCGAGGAGGACACGGAAGCCATCAGTGTGCAGTGACACACTGCTCCTCTCATCTCTGCCCCACACTGTGAGGGTCCCCGCCATGCCTGCTGTGCATGGGGAGGGGGACGGCCTGGGAGTCACCGGTACCAGACATGTGTGCACAGATAATGAAGGAAGAATGTTATCCTGAAAGATGCCAACGGCAACATCTATAAAGGCATGGCATGAGACATAGAAAGGGGACACAAATTAGAGAAGATCCATTTAAATGGCCATTCACTGACTTCTTACATAAGTCACTCCCACACTAGGGCCATGTACCTCATGATTAAAACAAAGCAATGGCCGGGCGGTGGTGGTGCACGCCTTTAATCCCAGCACTTGGGAGGCAGAGGCAGGCGGATTTCTGAGTTCGAGGCCAGTGTACAGAGTGAGTTCCAGGACAGCCAGGGCTATACAGACAAACCCTGTCTCGAAAAACCAAAAACAAACAAACAAACAAACAAAAAGAAGAAGCTGTTAGTGTCAATTGTCAATGTAGTTTTTTTTTAAATCTTATTCTTGGGATTTTTTTGTGCATATACCATAAGCAAACACAGTTTTCTTCTCCAACATTTATGCTTTTTCTTTTCTTGCTTTTTATCAATCACAACAGCTCAAACCTCCATGAGAATGTTAACTGAATGGGTTAGATAAGACATCTTTTTAAGTTATTCCTGACATTCACTGAATGGTGTTTTGTCACATTTATTATGGTAGCTACAGGTTTCTAACACATAATATATCAGCTTAGAGAACTTCTATCATTTTGTATATCATGGATGAACGCTTAATACTCCCTCTCAATCTGCTAATACTGGAAACTGCACTGACTGACTTTTAAATATTTAACCAACCTTACACTCCTAAAGGAGAAAAAAGAAGCCAGTCATAAAATAGCATAATGTTTTGGATGACTAGATTTTATTCACTACTATCTTTAGTGTTTTTATCTGTGGATATGAGAGTCTATAATATTCCTTATTTGTAATAACACTGCATAATTTTAGTGGAAGACTCATATTTTTAGGAAGGAAACCATCTTACTCATTTTTTGTTTTGTTTTGTTTTTTTGAGACAGGGTTTCTCTGTGTAGTTCTGGCTGTCCTGGAACTCACTCTGTAGACCAGGCTGGCCTCAAACTCAGAAATCCACCTGCCTCTGCCTCCCAAGTGCTGGGATTAAAGGCATGCGCCACCACTGCCCGGCCATCTTCCTCTTTTTGAGAAAGATTTTTGTAAGACTGGTATTACTTCTTTCATGCACTCTTATGTGTTACACTCTGAAGATGTTATTTTCCAGTGGTTTTATAGCTATACAAACATCCTAGGTTGTGTGTGTACAAACAAAGACAGCCAGGCTCCATAATCTAGGTCTAGATCCACCACTGGATATGTGGTCCATGTTGCCTGAAACATCCTGATGTGGTTGGTGTGTCTGAGTCAGAGTTTCACTGCTGTGAGGAGACGCCATGACCAAAGCAACTCTTATAAAGAAAAACATTTAATTGAGGGTGGCTTACAGTTTCAGAGGTTCAGTCCATTATCATGGCAGGAAGCATGGCAGCATGCAGACAGACATGGTGCTAGAGGAGCTGAGAGTTCTCCATCCAGGCAGCTAAGACAAGACTGTCTCCTGCATGCAGCCAGGAGCATCTCTCCTGAACTGGGTGGAGCCTGAGCATTGGAGGCCTCAAAGCCCACCTACACAGTGACACACTTCCTCCAGGGTCACACCTCCTAATAGTGCCACTCCCTTTGGCCAAGCATTCAAGCATACGAATCTATGGGGGCCAAACCTATTCAAACCACCACATAATGTGTGATTATTTGATAGAGTTCACTGGTGAAGACATCAAGCCATGTGAAAAAAAATCTTAACTATAAATTCTGTTTCTCTAAGCTATGGTTAATTACTTAAATATCTTGTTACTTCATACGGTGTATTCTGTTAATTTTATATTTCTCAAAGAACTAGCCCATTGTACCCAGACCCTCAAATTTTAAACTTATCAGTAGATCAATTCATTGATCAGATCAGACGCCACATGATCCAATCCTTACCCCTCTCAGCTGACAATCAACCCTGTAATACATGGAGCATTTCAAATACAAGCAAAAACAGGTCAGTTTATAAATATGAATATAATAAACAGATTTATTTTTAAGCCATTCAGTTTTGTTTTCTATGACAAAACATTTTATGAACATTAGATTAATTTCATAAATAGTGCTTTTCAAATATTCTCTATTTTCTTAATTTTTTTGGCTACCAAGTCTATCAATAATTAAGATATTCAACAATAACTTTATTTGTCTATTTCTCTTTTTGGCTCTCATACAGTTTTAAACTCTGTGAGTGAGCAAATATTTAGGATGTTTGTTTAATAAAATTATTTGCTTTTTTCATTTTGTGTGTGCACTCACATGTGCCCAGCTGAAGGTCAGAGGGTAACCTATGGGAGGAGCTCTCTCCTTCTCCTGGTGCGACCAAGGGATGAAACTCTGGTAATTAGCAGGAACCATTACCCACTGAACCAGTTCACTGTCCTCTAAACTGACTCTTTCTCTTGCTTTCTTTTTTGGTGTTTTTGAGACAAAAGACTTTCTCTGTGTAGCCCTGGAAATCACTGTGTAGACTAGGCTGGTCTTGAACTCTCCAGAGAACTACCTGCCTGTTCTTCCAAGAGTGCAACACTACCAGGCCTGGCCTAAAGAACTCACTTAGCATTGCTCTCCCCCTCCCACACCACAATTTTGTTAAATCTCTGATCACAAGTTTAAGATTGGGAAAGAAAGTGACCTTCTTCAGAACGAAGCTGTAGAAGCTGTATTTAAGTGACGTATTTAAGTTAACACTTGTATTTAAGTGATGGGTCGTGCTACTGGTCTCAATTTCTGCGGGCAGGCAATCCCTGTCCCCTTGGGCACTAGCCACTACCCTGGGCTTTTTTTCTTTTTCTCTCTCTCTTTTTCTTCTTAGAAACAGCTTTGTTTCCTGTGGTAATATAAAAAGACAAATCTTAAAAACAAACTGATAGACTCCAAACACTGTGCAGAGGGGAATCTGTCATGAGCAGATTCAGGTCTTTCTGTTTTGCTTCTACCCAGAATTCTCCTGGCAGCAGCACAATAGGTGTTGGTTGGGCTTACAGCTACAGAGCCACTGCCTGGAGGGTTAATTCCCATGCCGTCCTGGCCCATAAGACCGGCACTGTGTTTCCTATATTACACCAACAGGTACATAAAAATGCTGTTTGTTGTGTACTTTCCTTAACATATCTTCATTTCATATTTTCCAGTACATTAATCTGAAATGAATGTTGTTTTATGCTCTTAGCTATACAAGCAATCTAAGAAATGAGTCATCGCCACTCCACGGCTATAAAACAGGAACATATTTACCATAATGATTTTGACTTCACCTCTTTTGGCTAGATGAATGAAAATCAGCTTGAAAAATAAAGTGACAAACAGGTTAAAGTGGTGACAAGGAACCAATGGGGTGACTCAATGGCTAACGGTGCTTGTAACCACTCATAACAGCTCAAGTTCAAGCCCCAGAATCCAAATGGTGGAAGAGAGAACTGGCTCCTGTAGGCAGTCCTCTGACCTTCACTTGCAAGCTTTGGTATTCAATACCCTACAACCATCAACCATCAATCAATCAATGTTTTTAAAAGATGATGATAAGGATTCCTTACTAAACGATTCAATTGTGGGACACTGTCACACTAAGTCTAGCATACACACATATGTGCATACATACTTGTTCATATAAAAATCTCAAGGAACCATGGGTAAAGCAAGTATCTTAAGAATGAAATTTTCTGGGGCTGGAGAGATGGCTCAGCGGTTAAGAGCACTGACTGCTCTTCTAGGGGTCCTGAGTTCAAATCCCAGCAACCACATGGTGGCTCACAACCATCCGTAATGAGATTGGATGCCCTCTTCTGGTGTGTCTGAAGACAGCGACAGTGTACTCATAAATAAAATAAATAAATAAATCTTTAAAAAAAAAAAAAAGAATGAAATTTTCTTACTCCCATGCTGCTTAAAACTTTTTTTTTTTTTTCAAGCAAAACCTAATTCTAAGCTTCGAGTGGCCTAAAGTATAAATGACAAGTCCTTTGGGATGCCAGAGCCCCTTTCTGGGTGGCTAGTAAAGAGGGTTTTCTGGCCAGTGTGTTCAATCAGTGCACACATGCCTTGCTGGCCACGTCCAAATGCTGAAATGGGACAGGTATAACCAAGTGCACTGGCTGTGTATATAAGCCCGTTCAGTCTTTCCCAAACCTTGTCTCAGTTTTGTGATTTGCCTTACATGAGCCTTTTACATCATAAACAAACATGGTGGCCACTATGCAGTCCACCACTATACACTTGGTGTCAGTGTAGCATAGTGACATAGTGTTCTTGTTCATGCTTTAGGGCATCTGTTTTGTTTTTACAAACTTCTTTTTTTTTTTTTTTTTTTTTTTTGTTTTTTCAAGACAGGGTTTCTCTGTGTAGCCCTGGCTGTCCTGGAACTCACTCTGTAGACCAGACTGGCCTCGAACTCAGAAATCCGCCTGCCTCTGCCTCCCAAGTGCTGGGATTAAAGGCGTGCGCCACCACTGCCCGGCACAAACCTCTTCTTGTATTGAAGAAAAAAGTAAGGAGCATTTTAAAAGGTTTGTTTATTTTTATTTTGTGTATAGGAATGTTGTGACTGCATGTAATTACACCATGGTGTGTACCAAGTCAGAAAAAGGTACTAGATCCCCTGGAACCAGAGCTGCAGACAGTTGTGAGCCACTGTGTGGAGGCTGAGGTTCTTCTGAAGAGCGAGCAGTGCTCCCTCAACCACCAAGCCATTTTTCCCAGAAAAAACAAAACAAAAAAACAACAACATTTTGTCAGGAAATCACACTTATGGCAAAGCATCTGAAATGCAAGCTGGGGTGCTCTTCACCAATTAAGGACTGATGCTTTACAGGACTTAAGTTTCCAGTACTCCAGCTCCAGGGAAGCTGATGTTCCCTTCCTAGGCAGCAGCACAAATGTGAGTAACATGTCCACACGCCTATACATGTAATTACAACAGAAGTAATCTGTGTGCCGGAGATGGCTCAGAAATTAAGAAGACTTGCTTCTATTGCAAAGGATTCACATTCAGTTGCCAGCACCTACACTGGCCAGATCTCCTGTAACTCCAACTCCAGGTGACTCCCACACCCTCTCCAGGCCTCCTCAGGAACCTGTACACACAGTTTTACAATAGTAATAGAAATAACTCCTGTTGAAAAACAATGTAGAAGACTGGGTTGAGCTTGAATCCTCTGGCAGAACGACAAGTGCTCATTCAGTGAGCCATCTCACCTCTCCACCTTCACTTTGGCACAGGACAGTCTCTTACTAGGACCTGGTATTCACCAATCAGGCCAAGCTGGCTGCCCAGCAGCCTCGGGGATGCACCTGTCTCTGACTCCCAGCACTGATGTCTAAGTACATCACCACGGCAGCCTCATCACCCGGGTTCTGCCGATGGCTCAGTCATCATGCCTGCATGCCATGCTACCCTGTGCCCCTGAGAACTTTTTATTACAAGCAACATATGAAAAACAAGACTACTTTTCTTTCAAATAGACACAACTCACATTTTTTTTTAAGTTTTAAGACTGTCATTCAATTTTTTATTAGTTTTCTAATATTTTGTTAGATTCACTCTGAGTTGGAAGAACATGAATCTACTAAATGAAAACGCTGTCCAAAACATGCATCTGAAGAACATGTTCTTAATTAAACTTTGGATCTCGACCCAAATTAATAGAAAACATGCAGCTCCGTGTTGAGTGAGCGACTCATGGCTGACTTGTACACACCCGCCACATGAGGCCTGACAACTTATGAACACAGCAATTCACATTGTTTTAATCTGTAAGTCGATCCAAAAGTCTCCTCTCTCCTTAAATTTCCATTGTTGCTTAGGTACCGATTCCAATTATTTTTTTAAATCTGTTGGTCCCAACTGTTTTCTGCAATGTTTGACAAATATCTGTGTCGTTTGATATGAAATTACCTCATGTGTATTTCTTTCCACAGAAGCTGCCATTTCTCTGAGGCTTGTTTTCCACATCCGTAAAAGAAAAATGTTCTCAAGCTCTACATTTACCAAGACGGTCAAATGAGGCTAGCCACGAGATGTCAGAGAACAGAAACAGCATCACAAGTCTGGACCCACAGCGCTCAGCATTCAGTGCTGACAGACTGGTGTCAGTTGATGTCTCAGTAAGTGGAAGAAGTCCTTTCATTTATGCTGCCCTGGAATTTCAATCATTTTCTTTGGGGACATGAACACAAATTAATAATTATACTTTCCTAGGTGAAAATGTCTTGTGGTATTGCTCTTTCAGTATTTTAAATCCTATTACAACCATACTTCTCAAAACCTCCCTGTCTCAAATCCCAGATCCATCTTTGAGCCCATCCAGCCAAGAAAGTTAGTGTTCTCTACATTGCACATGAGGATGGGGGTTACAGTTACAAAAGTCAAAAAGAACCAGATGAAACAATTCCCTTAGAAACTCACTACTGTATCAGCTGTCTGTCAGGCCCATTAAGAACACGTGATTTCTCTGTGCTTGTAAAGGTATGTGTGTATGTGTGAGGGGGGATCTTACTATATTAGCCAAGGCTGGTCTCCAACTCCTGGGCTCAAGTGAGCCTTCTCTTTCAGCCTTCCTGAGTAGGAAGGTCTACGGGTGTGTGCTACCATGCCTGATAACAATTTACATTCTTAACAATACAGTTTTAGTAGGGTGTGGAATTACAGTCCTTAAATCCCACTATTCAGGAGACACAGGCAGGTGGGTCTGAGTTTCTAGCTAGCTAGGTCTATATATGAGACTATCTCAGCAACAACAACAACAACAAATCTTTAAATTAAGTTGAGTGTATTATGAGGTATGGATGAGGGGGTGGGGTAGCATATGCCATAGCAAATGTGTGGAGGCCAGACCCCAATTTTTGGAAGTCATTCTCCCCTTCCAGTTTGTTTTGTGTCAGGGTCTCTCTTGCGTCTGTCACTGCACTGTATGTACTCCAGGTTGCCTGCTCCATAAGCTTCCGAGGGATGTTTCTGTCTACCTCTTACCTTGTCATAGAGTGCTGGATTACAGAGGCACACCAACACACTTGGCTTTTTTTTTTTTTTTTAAATGTGGGTTCTGGGAGTTGAACTCAGATCATCAGACGTAACACAAACATCCATTTTTACCTGCTGAACAATCTCCCTGGCCCAGGTTTTAGCTCTTTGTCTCAAACCAATAGGCACTTACTTTCCAATTGAAAAGGGGAATTATAAATCAGTGTTTCCCAAAACCCATCCAAAGGACAAGTGCTCTGGAAACGGAAAAGGAGCAGGCAGTCTAAGGAAAATGTAAAATATACAAATGACCCACCTATATCTATCTTAAAACTGAACACTGCCCTTGGACACGCTCAGCTTCTCCCTCACAGTAGCATGGGTGTCTTCTAGCAGTATTCTCTTACCCCTCCAATTCACTGTTATTTTTGAAGTATTTTATAACTGGAAAAAACCTATTACCTGTTTTTTACTAGATTTTCTAAAAATGATTCACTCAGAGTCCTTTCTCCCCTGCTGGGCAGCTCCCACACAGGAGAAAAAAGAGACAGGACCAGTAAACTTTAGGCTAATTATCCCTGTCTTCCCCATGAACAAAGAATAACTCCTTTATCAAGTACAAGACACCATCACCTAGGAAGGGCCAGCCCACAGTCCAGAGACTCTCAGCCATGACAATTAGAAGAGGAAGTGACATCACTAGACGTCTACAGCAGACTGTAACAACACACAGTGGCAGAGGGGATCCCCACCCTGCTGGCCTACTGGGTATCTGCAGTACCAGAGCTATACGTTAGACAGACGAGAGACAGCCCTTACACAGGTAAATGACTGGCAGCTTTGTGGGCTAGGAAGGAGAGAAAATCCAAGCTCACTGCCATATCAGACGCACAGATGGGTGAGTAGCTTGACCACCATGAGAGCACAGTACACAGAGGAACAGGACTTAGACTCTAACTAAAGAACTTGCAAATTGACTCTTTACAACATCATAAAAGAAATAACACTTCCATTCACACGCACTTTGGGGAGGTCTCATGAGCCACATTCCATAATAACTTTTAATGGTGAACTAATGTTGCCCCAAATGTTCAACCGTAACACTGAAGCAAGCACACAGCAGTAATGTCACTGGGAAAGGTCACACCCCAGCATGTAGCAAAGGCAAGACTTGAAGCCAGAGCCTATTCTGCACAGTGTCCTGATTTACAGAGAAAGAACAGAGTGAGGTGGGGGTACTGCAGGGTCCTCTGCTTGGACTCAAGTCTACTCCTGTGCGTCTTACTAAGAAAAGGACAATGAAGGCCCCACTGATGCACAGTTCTCCTGACTGCAAGATTCAACAGATAAAATCTTATGATATATACTCTGTAAAAAGGAAGAAAAGAGGGAGGAAGGGAAGGAAAGGAGGAAGAGACGACGATTAAGCTTAAAATGCTGTTATATCTGGCATTTACTCATTTTGGTTGGCTACTCAGTCTCCAAAAAAAAGAGACAGTACTGTCCTTGCACTTAGGGGAAGCAGTAATGTCCCCGAGAGTCTCCTGGTAAAGCAAGCACAGAAGGCCACTCCTTCACAATCATGGACCTATGGTGGTGTCAGATCCCCTGGACCTCCATGGAAGGTAGACATGGTGGTACACACCTGTAACCTCAAGACTGAGGAGGCAGAGATGGTGGATTTCTAGGGCTCCCTAGCCAGTCAGTTTAGCTGACTCAATGAGTCCACATTCAGTAAGACACCTTGTTTCAAAAAATAAAGTGCTGGGATTGGAGCTACCCTCAGTGGATAAGCACTGGCTGCTGCTCTTGCAGAGAACCTGGGTTTGTTTCCCAGCACCTAGATGGCACAATGGTCTGTCACTCCAGAACTGGAGGGGATCTAAGACCCCTGCATGTGGTATACAGATATAAATGCACTCCTCGAAAAATACACAATAAATAAAAACCCACAATAAATATATTCACTTTTAAAGTTAATTCAATGGTGACTAATACACCTAACCTGACCATTAGCCTCCACATACACAACACATACATGCATGTGTACATACATGAATACACACACACACACATCTAACCTGACCATTAGCCTCCACATATAGAACACATACATGAATACACACACACACACACACACACACACACACACACACACACATCTAACCTGACCATTAGCCTCCACATACAGAACACATACATGCATGTGTACATACATGAACACACACACACACACATAAACATATCTTCTACAATCAAATCTTTCCCACAAATTCTAACAAGGTTTTCCAAAACAGTACCTTCAGCGAAGTGGGAAAACTGAATCACTCTAATTATACTACCCCATACTCAGAGTTATATTCTGTTCCTTCTTACCCATTAAAGAGCAACAATTGAGGTTACTTGCCAAATTCAGTACAGGAATTACCTCCTGGCCAGAGCATATAATTTTCTTTACATAAATTGTTTGGTTGCCATTGTTTTAAGGTATATATCAAAATTACATGCCAGGCTGTGACTCAGTAAGTTCGCCTGGAAGAACTAGTCATGATCGTATTAGAAAGAAAGAGAACAGAGGCCTTCATACCTCCCTGCACATCGTCTGGTAGGCATGTTCCCGGAAGCAGAGGGAGCCTATGCATTGCTATTCCCACATAGACACCAAGTATCTCCTAACTAAAGAATGAGCACAACCATGAAAACAGATACAAAGCAGTCATCCTTATTTACAAACAGAGATTTGGCTAAGTCACAAGGCTGGTTGTGAGTTTTCAAGTACTGTGAAATTCCTCAAAGAGCCAGACAGAAACCACGTATTCACAAGATGAGACTGCAGGAGGCAGCTGAAGACTTACACAAACACCACAGTGTCACGGGGTCAAGACTGTTTCATACAGATCTAAAGTTCTATGTTGCAAGAGCAGCAGGACAGGGAGGGCAGGCATCCCTCCTCCCTCGTGACCTCCAAAGCCCAGGGCATAATCATCTAACTGAGATGGGCTGCTGCCTGAATCCAGTCCCCAGGTTTTAAAAGTTCAAGCATGTGCAAGGGCTGTGGCTCACTCTGGCTCCCCATTAAGAGGTGAGAGGTTTCAGGAGAGCCTGGGTTATTGTGTTTCTTCCCCATTTTTGTTAATGCTTGATGTGTGGGCCATTCTAGGCAACCACAGTCAAGTGTTAACAAAGGAGAGGAGACCTGAGTTCATGGCTAGTAACTACTTTTGTGAGCAAGTACACACTACACTGGGAACACACTACACCCATGCACCCATGCATACACTGCATAAGGTCACAGCCATCGGCTCACAGTGCAGTTTCTGTTTGTCACCATTCTCCTAAGGGGACAAGGACAGGCCTGGGCAGGATCCACAGAGACAGAGCTCCGCCTTTCATACCAATGGCAAACCAGGCAGGCCCCGCCTGCAGTACCACAGGAGGAGCTTTTCGAAGTTTGATGCTGACAAGCAACATTGATAACTACTTTGGCCGGGCAGTGGTGGTCACGTCTTTAATCCCAGCACTTGGGAGGCAGAGGCAGGCGGATTTCTGAGTTCGAGGCCAGCCTGGTCTACAGAGTGAGTTCCAGGACAGCCAGGGCTACACAGAAAAACCCTGTCTCGAAAACAAAAACAAAAAAAACCAAAAAACAAAAAAGAGAAAAAGACTACTTTGGAAAACTGACATTTCTATCCACAACTCCAACCGAGTGGTGTGGAGATCATCTCTGTAACAAGGAACAATCCCAGAAGGAGGGTGATGGCTAGGGGTAGGCAGCATGAGGCACTGTATCAGAAGCCAGAGTTAGACAGGTATTTCTTTCTTCTTGCAAGGTCTGCACCCTCCACAGACAAGGCAGGGAGTTAGATTACTAGATAACCTCCATGTTCCTTCCCACTCCAGCAGTCTGTGAATGACAGCTTTGTGTAGCGTGCTTTAGCACACACGTTCTGCGCGAGCCAACACAATTTGTAAAGCATGCGCTTGTTAGAAAACTAGAAGGCAGGGTGGGACACAGGATCCCTGCCAAAGGCCCTTTGTGTCATCTGATGGCCAAGAGAGAAGCTGCAAGATGTGTTAACCACATACCTGAGCCAGATACCACGGCCAGCCACACTGGCCCGATACCATGGCCACTAAGATGCTAATCCGCATTACCTCATTTGAACGCGTTCTCTCCCCAGTTTTTCAATACAGGAAATCTTGGTGGACTTGCAGCAATCTTTTGTGTCCAGGATCCTCTTGAATGTATTACATCAGTGAATTACCAATTTTTCTAGGTTGCTGGGTTCTGCTTGGTTAAACTTCTACACAGCCTTCAAAAGCACCATCCTGGGCCTTGTTATCTAAGCTCCCAGCTATTCTGTCTTTGCCAAATATCAAAATGTTATTAAATCCTTCTCTGTTTGACACTGCCCTGTTACTGTTGAAGAACTGTTCACTGTGTCACTTAGTATTTTTACAGACTCTCTCAGGAGCACTGTTAGGGTTCCAGGTATGCACTGGGAAATTGAAAACACTGTGATACAAAGTTTCTCTTCTTGTTTCACTTAAGGACTAGACTGGGAGAGGGGCGCTACAGTACTAGAGCATCAGTTTCCCTGCATTCTCAACTATCTGGCACAGAATGTCATGTAGTTCCCAGATGCACATTAAGAGGTTTCAGAGTGGAACAGCCAAGTGAATGCAAGCGTAGGAACCTGGAGTCCCTAGGCTGGAACGATATCCAGACACCTTTACTAGCAATGCAGTCAGCAACAGGGGCCCTACCTGCACCGAGCTGCACATACACCCTAATTTCTGATTGAAAAAAATGGACTAGGTCTCCCTCTCTTTAGTAAGTCCTTGGTAATTCCCCTTTCGGGCTTAGTCTCCATTCAAAACTATCCTAGTATATGTATGGGAATTCTGGGCAGGGGGCCAGTCCAGTTTGAACCAGTTCAGACTACATGTACAGCAAGGTAAACTGTATCCTCCAAGTTAACTTTTATGGGGTAAGTCCTCTATTTTTCCCACCTTATGATGATTAAAAGCAGATGTACTGTGGGAAGGATATACACACTAAAGAAAGACTTTAGTATCTCAAGCCTGTCAATCAAAACAGAAAATCACTACACTACTCCCCTTAGCAACCTAGAGCCCATAAAAGGAAGCTCCAGACAATAACTGCTCCTCTGACCCACTCTAGTGAAAGAGCCCATGATTCCTTGTAGCATATCTGTACACTCTCTAAGTAAAGCATACTGGGGTGGTGAGAAGGTTCAGTGGGTCAAAGCATTTGGGCAGAAGCCTAATTTAAATAAATAAATAAGGTGGATATAACATGCTTATTACACGACAAAAGGCAAAGACAAGAGAATCGTCTATAAGCCAATAGGCCAGCTAGCCCAGAGTACACAGAATGACACAGACAAGAAACCCACCACCACAAAGTGGAGAGGACCAGTTCCCCAAAGTTGTCCTCAGACTTCAAGTATGCACAGCAGCATGTGGACCTATGCCCGTGTGGGTGCGTATGTGTGCATGCAAACACACACACCACTACACACCATAATACTTTTTAAATAAATAAGACTTCTTGCTACTTCACTGTTTATGTGTATTTTTTTCAGTTATTTGAATATGATGCTAATAATCTAAAACACCAGGTCCAGGCAGACCACAGGGAACAGGTGTGATTAGAAGCCTGAGCTATGGGTGCAAAGCCATGCCTGTATTTGCAACCATCTATCTTGAAACAGGTTAGTGCCTAAGTTGGTATCCTCACCTGGAGACTGGGGGCCCGACTAACTCAAGTCTTATATTCTCAGGAAGTCCTCCTTCAGATGAAATATTTAGAACTCCGTCTCAAATGGATGCAGTGAACACTTAAGGTTGGAACCCAATTGTCATGGGTTTCTTGATTTAACCTGTTTCCTCCACAACTTTTTCTCTCCTGCCCCACCCTCTACCGCCCTCATTATTCTGGTTCTCCGGTCCCTCCTGGCAGCCAGAGCCCAGGTAGCACCAGCAAGAACCAGTGTGTCCTCTTCTCTCCATTACACAGAAACCCAACCCTGCTTAAGCCTGCTTTTTCTTTCCTTCTCCACAGGCAGCTCAGCAGGGACACTGGCCAGGACTCTACTCCCTGGTCTGGACTGAGCAGCACTGCATCTTAGCTGTTTGTCCCTTCTATAGAACTAACAGTAACATCTGACATATACATGTCACAGATAGGGCCATGTAACGGTTAAAACAAGTGTGCACCTTGCAACTGCACTGGCCGTGAATCACTCCATGTGTGTAGCTAGGATTCCTTTTATGACTGTCACTCCATGCAGGAGGCAAGAGCATGAAGCTGGGGAAGCACACCCCCAGGAAGGCTTCTTGCTCTACAGAACCACAAACCCCAGATGGGCTCCCTCTATGGTTTGGCAACTCCACTTTGCCTCCCTCGCACACTGGCTTTCCTGCTCTCTCATACATCACTTCACACCTGCGAGGAGCAGGTCTTCAACTCGCTCACAAATCCCCCTCATCCACTCCTTGCTCTTCTGCTGCATGGGAAAATAGAGGTTATTAGGTATGCACTCCGTCACCTGACATCTATGTACAGAAAATGGACCTCAGCTGGACCCCCTTTCTCCACGTTTTCTACCTTTTCCAATTCACTAGAAAAAGAGTTCAAAGGGCAGCCCTCTTCCTCCTGGGTTCCAGGAGCTATGGGACCTTCCCTATGCAGTGACCCCCTCTTCTCTCTGTTTCTCTCTACTTCCCAGGGTACCCAGAGACACCCAGTGACCCTCATACCCTCATGCACTCCGACCCTTGTACCATCGCTACCTTTCAGACTGGGTGGAAAATGTAATCTTTTTTCTGACCAAGACAGTATAGCAAAGGCAATGGAGTTCATTTCTGCCCATGGAAGATAGCCCTATGCAATTGGTGGCCCCAAGATTCTCCTTACTTGTTTGATAAAGCAAGAGGCCATGCTGAGGAGGCCCACATGAAGAACAACTGGAGGAAGTGGGACCTGGAAAAATGAACTCCGGGAGTGATAGGGCACTCATGAGATACAGTCAGCAAGAAGCTGGGGTCCTCGGTCTTTCCATTTCAGGGAAATGAACTCTACCCATTCATTATGAACCTAGAAGTTCTTTCTTGGCCAAACTCCAGATAAGAAACCAATCCATCTAACCCCGGCTTTGTGAGACTCAGACAAAGCTCAGGCAAGTGACTCTGCTGTCTGAGGGGGAAATGACTGACAATCTGTTACAAAATAACAGAAAACTAACAGGTGTGACCTCTTTTGGAAAAGGCCTCATATCCTGGTCACTATTCCAATGCTCTCGTCACCTCACCTGGAAAAAATAAAATAGACCTTTCTTCTTGTTCCTTGAACAAAACTTAGCAAAAAGAGTTCTAATGGCAAATCCTAACAACTTCACTTAACTTCACGGTTCAGTCCACTTCACTAACTACACAAACTTCTATCAAGAATACTAGTAGGGGTGGGGTGGGTAGAGAGATGGCTCAGTGGTTAAGAGCACTGGTTGCTCTTTCAAAAATCCTGGGTTCAATTCCTACAAGTCACAGGATGGCTCACAACTACCTGTAACACCAGGCATCCAGGGGCTGACACCTCTGGCCTCCACGGCACTGCACACATGGTGCACACACATGCAGGCAAGCAAAGCACCCATACTCTTAAGAACAGCATTCAGTCCCCTATTGTCTAGCACACATGAACGTCTCTACCAATTGAACATCCGAGTACTGGTCCCTGCTCATTATTCCTCAGCTGTTGGAGCTGTTTCTTCTCTGGGTTTCTGAACTCTATATTTTGTACATATTTGATGCTGCTTCAACTATCTCCACCAGCTTCTCCTAGGACCCACTCAACTGGTGCTGTGCCTCAGAGCCTGGCCCAAGGTGCTGTTCTATGAGCCCACTGTATGTCCTCTGACATCAACATGCTGGTGATCTTCAAGCTCCCCCTTTCTGACGCGTACCCTAAGCCCACCAGCCTGCTGGCAACCTCCATGCAGAAGTTCCCCATCACCTCATTCCTAGTGTGTTCAAACAGAGCACTCAGCCGGGCCATTTCCCCATCCTCAGCAAACGGCACATTCAGCCATCCTCTGTGCCAGGACCCTCTGAGTCCCTCTCTTCCTTCTCTTCCTCGCTCCACTTCCCGCCTGAGGTGGTCCACCCTGGCCCAAGCCCTCCTGCCAGCTGCTGATCCTAAGAGCTCGCCTACCTCTGGGAACTGTATGACTCCAGCACTCCACTTTCTCTGCTCCCGCTGCTGGCCTCTATTCTCTCCTGTAGTATGGGCTTTGAAAAATACCAACCACCTGGCAGGCTTCCTGATGAAAACCTCCCAAAGCCTCTGTCTTTAAGGGCTGTGTTTCCTTTCCTGGCCCAAGCCGGCCTCTGAGCCACGTCCTTCCTATCAAGCCACAGCCATGCGCTGCTTCTCCCCTTAGAAAGATCCTGTGCAAAGTGTCTCTGCTTGAAGGTCAAACGTCCCCTCTCAAGAAAGGTGGCCCTAGAAGCCTTCTCTTTTCGTTCCAGCACTACTTCCCTCCGGGTGTTACTCCAGGCCGCCAGGCAATCCTGTCTTTTCCCATCTCCCTCTCCCTTACTTAGTCCTGGTCCACTTGCTCACCCCAGCACGATCACCAGTTCAGGCACCAAGTACACTTGATTCACATCTGTAAGACAGATGCCGATTGACATCTGTAAGCCATGCCATGGGCAGAAGAAGCCGGCTGATTCAGAATGACTTGCTGGCATCTCCAGCCCTGGCTGCCCTCCACGGTCAGACACTCCACGGCACCACATCCATAGCGCATTTCCCACCCACCAGCTCCACGACAATTTCTGTGACAGCTCCTAGATCAGACAAACACGGTTATGCAGGAAAGAAGAAACAGAATTCTTGGAGGTACTTTCCTGCAGTTCATAAATAGGACCAGCTGAGATGTTCCAAAAGGTGGGGACACTTGTGATGCAAGCATGACAACCTGAGTTTGAACTCTGGACCGCTGAAAGGTGGATGTAAAGAACAGAGTCTATTCAGAGTCCTCCGACTTCCCTAAGTGCTCCATGGCTCCCGCACGCACACTCACACATACACACACGCTGATTTTAATACTTTTTTGGTTTTTTGTTTGTTTGTTTGTTTGTTTTTTGTTGTTGTTTTTTTTTTTTCGAGACAGGGTTTCTCTGTGTAGCCCTGGCTGTCCTGGAACTCACTCTGTAGACCAGGCTGGCCTC
>NW_021604565.1:4687836-4696543 GCF_004785775.1 Grammomys surdaster | reverse complement strand
GGGTGGGTGTGAGCGAGCGCGCCGCTACCGCTGCCGCTACCTCCGCCTGCGCCGCCCGGGAGCCGCGGGCTGCGCTGCGCTCCATGCGGCCGGCGGCCCGGCCGGCGCGCGCCTCTCCGGGCCCTGCGCCCGCGCGCTCAGGGCCTACCACCGTGTCCTGGGCGCGAGCTGTTTGTGTCGTGTCTTCACCGCCTCCCCCCTCTTCCCCAGTCCTCGCAGCCTTCCCGGTCTCCCGTTCAGACAAAACCCGGACTGGATTTATTTCCCAGTCCCGTGCTCTCTGAAAATCTGCCGGCTTCCTAGCAGTTGGCCAGGACACGAGGCCACCATTGCCCCTGGGCCCACGTCTCCCTCTGGTGGGAAGAGCGTAGGTTTAGCCAGCAGGAAGGTGTTTGTTTAAGAGATTTGCTCAGAATGGTTCTCGGATCACGACCACTGGTGCTCAAGTGGAGTCCTACCAGGTGTGCCAATCCGAGCTTTGGGGTCAGTTCCCAATGTGAGTCCTCAGTCACAGAGATTCCTGCAACATTTTCATGACTTTCTACCAGGCTCCTTTGAGCACCAGGTTGTAGTAGGTTCTCTGCTCTGGGCAAGTTCGGCCATCTAACGTTTTTTCTTCCAGTTTCCACCTGAGGACCTCACCTGGTGATATCTCCCGAATTCCAAAAGCTTTCTGTTTTTGGTCTACTGGCATTGTCCCAATCTAGGAGAAGCAATATACCAAGTGGTCAAGATTGTTATTTCAGCTTTTTCTATGATGTAAGCGCTAGCAGAAGCCCAGTTTGCCATGTAATGAATGACTGCCACTTTCAGAGGAAGTAAATCAGACATTTTGCATCCAAATCATGCCCCTAAATTCTACAGGTTTTGGCTAGGGCTGGGAAGGCCTTATTCATCTGCTGTTGAGTAAAAAGGTGTCCACATGTTCCGCCCATTGTTGTTGAAGATTGAACATCACGTGACTTGCTAGAAACATGATAGGGCTCATTAAATGTTTATTTGGGGTGCCTTCCAACCACTAAATAGGGATGAAGACAAGGATTTTAAAATGAACTTTTGGGTCACCTTCTAGTCACTTGCCTTGAGGGACTAATTGAAGGTTGATCTCTATGCCTGAAAAGAAACCTCTTACTTTTGCATTGAAAAAATAAATAAAATGAACTTTGTCCTCCCAGGAACTGATTGCCATCCAGAAAATTCGTGTTTTAAGTAATCACACCCAAAAATATTGGTGTGTTTTAAAGCCTCTTTATTCTGACTTCCTCTGAGGCACTGGTCCACAGGTCCTGTCCATTGTTCTTTCTGAAATGCCTTTCCAAGCAGCCCTTCCTTTCACTTCCCAAAGCTCTGATAACACTTTACCACAGCAAAAGCGGAAGTGCCTAGTTATGAAGAGAAGGTGTGCACCCTCGCACTCTCCCCTGTCCCACTTCAGACACTGCCGCAGGATGTATCTCCCTAAAACAGCATTCAGATCACACAGTTTCTAGTGAACTTTTCATCTGTGAATATCCTGTTCAGGAATTTAGAATAAGCAACCATTGTAATTGGAGCATTGTAATTTATGGGTGTGTCTTGGATGTAGTTAGTCCATCCCAGCAGCAAGTGCAAGTGAATTGTTTCAGTTGAATGCTACAGAGTAGCCAAAGGCAAGGAGCGAAACTACTGTCCTCCAGATTTAAGTCAGTAGCTTGATTCATCATAGATGATTTGGAGAGAGGCAGCTGAGTATATGGGTCTCTGGCAAGGGTGGGCAGGTGGCTCAAGGATCTGTGGTAGAAGTGCAGAAGAGATCGTATAGACTAACATAACAGCTGTCATGAATCCAGATAGCTGTGACCCTTGCATGACATCAGGCTGGTTGACTGTCCTTAGGCAGAGTGGGTACAAAACCTCTCACAGGAGACTCGGGCTGTTGCAGCCACTTGTATGGAATTTTGTCTTGGTGAACTTGGTGAATCGGTGTTACTGGGGTTAGTTTCAGGAGCAGGAATGACTGGCTCACCTGAGTCATGAGTTCCCATGAGAAGTATGGACAGATAACAGCTTCCAAAGGAGGGAAAGGCAGCTGTCTTTAATGGTGTAACTCCAGAGAGGTCAGCTACACTTGGACCGATAGCCCCACACCCAAGAGTAAGTATATGAACAGCAAAAAGTAAAGTTGATGGGTTATTAAATTTAGAGAGATAACAGGTCACAAAGTTGGGGGATTAAGAGGTGGACAGATCTGAAAGGAGTCCAGGAAAAGAATTGGGGGTGAATATTATCAAAATACCTTGCATGAAAGTCTCAAAGAACTCTCTATTTTGTAGGCTAATGAGTTAATGTATATAATCAGTTTAGAAGAAAACCACATCCTGCTTTTTTTGTGCATTCCATGGGCTCCTGGGATGGATCTTGGAGGCTCAGGCTTGCTCAGCTAGCTAGCACCTTTACCTAATAACCTTTGTCCACACATACCTTCCCTCAGGGTTGCAGTGCTCAATGCTCCTCCTGCCCTTTTCCTCCAAGCCCCAGGGAGGCTCTTAAATCGGAGTGTACAGTGAGCTACTGAGCCCTTGTTGGAGAGGACAATCAGGAAAGACAAGTGGACATGGCTAAGAGGTGTAGTGAGTGCTGAAAAAAAAGCAGAAGGGAGTAGAGTGGAGGTGCTTTAACATACAGAGATGTGGGTCCCAGCCTGGTGGTCCATGAAGGCTACAGTAAATCAGAGCATCGTAAGTTCAAGGCCAGCCTGCTAGCCTACAAAGGGAGAATGTGTCTACACATCACAGCCATGAACACCACAAAAGAAAGCAAGAAGTGTGCTTGTGTTTATATCAAAACAAATTTAAGAAAGGCATGGAACACAGCATGAGACTCAACTCAGAACGTGCCATGGCCCAGGTCTCAGTCCTGGAGACTGTGCCTCAGTCTGCTCTGCTCTGCTCTGGGTAGGGTGACAGTGTTGATGCACAGTGACAACTCTGGCTTGCCATCTCCTGTCTGGTTTCTTGTGTCCATAGTGATTCTTAAACCTTTGACATTTGGGTACCAAAGATGCAAAATGATGTGTTTAAAAATGATTGAAGAAAACAAGGTTCAATTTGACATTTTGTTCAATATTTTTAAGATTCAGAAAAATAGAAATCATGGTCCCCAAATCATGACGTCTAACCATAACCTATGCAGAAACACAACAGACTCACCCACCACTGATAGCACTTTGATGTCTTTATCAGCCTTAAGTAGTTAGATCTGTTGATTGTGGTAGCTCCTTCTAAAAACTACTTTTAAATGAAAAATAATGGTTTTGGCCTTTACAAAGGTTATGAAAGTAAGATTAGGTTCATCTTTCTACACTTCTGGGAAACTCACAAATGAGCTCAGGTGAGGACTGTCACAGACTGTATGGAGACAGATGCAGGGTAAGATCATGTTCTTACAGCCTTCCAGAAAGCCTGGCTGACTCACAGATTCACGTGACAATTTCTCCTGTGAACAGTTCAATTCTGCAACAACACTGTGCTTTCCTGTAGTTCTAGGTAAAGCCTCCCGAAGACTTGCTATTTAGAGTGGGGATCGTATATTACTCTCCCTTTCCCCATCCCTCCATATCTGCTTGCTCGCTCTCTCGCTCTCTCTTGCTCTCGCTCTCTGGCTCTCTGGCTCTCTGGCTCTCTGGCTCTCTCGCTCTCTCACTCTCCAGATCTCTTGCCTCTAGCTTCTCTCTGTCCCCTCCCCCTCCCCCTTCCCTTCCCCCTCTTTCCACGTGGTCATGGCTGGCCTCCACCTCTCTACCTCTTCTCTCTCTCTCTCTCTCTCTCTCTCTCTCTCTCTCTCTCTCTCTCTCTCTGTATGATATTTGCAGCTTTGTTTGCCATTTCGATGGCAGTACAAAGAACATCTGGCTAGAATTCTAGAAGCCTAGCTCGGATTCTGCGTGTGACACTCATTAAGGCCCTCTTCTCTGAGGGGCTCACAACGTGGCTGGGATGTGCTCTCCACTTTCACAGTGGATAGTATCCGCATGGCACGTGTTCAGATGGAGCAGGTACACACTCTTAGCCCTCACAGATAAAACCCAACATGTGTCCACAATGTATATTCATAAATTTGCTTGAGGTTATATGTTCTCTAACACCAACTGCTTACCTCTGTGTCTAGGAACATGACTTTTCCATTTCATGGAAGCTGTTTGGTTAGGAACACAGAATTTAGGAAATTATGGTTTGGTTGCTATCATCTTATTTCACCATTTGTTCAGTGTTGAGATGCCTGGTGGATTTGCACAGAGTCCTTGGTACAGAGTGGTTAGCCTCAGACAGGCAGATCTTTACCACTAGTGACCTCCATAGTCTTGAAGCTTCCTGTCCTCCTCTTCTGTCAGTGTTTTCATCAGCGTTTCCAGTACAGTGGCTGGAATGCTACTCATGGCATAGGCAAGCCAGAGAGGGGAAGACAGACCGGTTCAGGGAGCTCAGCCACAAGTCAGCTGAGCCTCGAAGAACGTGAAGTGGAGGGGAGCTGGTGTGTGGTGTGGCCTTCTGGATTTCTGGCTGTTCACTTTGCTTTTTATTGCTGTGATAAACAAGGGCCACAAGCGACTTGGAAAGGAACTCATTTATTTCATGTAAGTCTGAGTCCATCATGAAGGGGAGTCAGGGCAGGAACTCAAGGACCTGGAGGCAGGAATACAAGCAGGGAGCAAGGAGAAGCACTACTTAGTGGCATGCTTCTTATGGCTTGGTCAGTCGGCTTTCTTGTATAATCTAGAACCACCTCCCCAGGGGTGGTACCACCCGACCTCCCAAGTCAAGTGCTTATCGAGAAAACGCCCTAAGGACTTGTTTACAGACTGTCTGATAGACGAGTTTCCTTCCCTCCTCCCTGATAATTCTTTCTTGAATCAAATCCACAAAATAACTAAGACATGTGGTTGCCTCTCTCAGATTGCACAGGTCTCATTGTCTGCTACACAGACCACTGGGACCACACCCTTAGTCTTGTGATGAGGGGGTGGGGAGTTTCAGACATTTGGAATACTTAGAGAAGTCCCACTGCTCAGAATGGGTTCTGTCTTGGTTCTAGGCCTCACTTGTGACTACATGTGGAATGTTGTGGGAGACACCCTTCACCAAACCAGGTGAAGAGGAGAGTACTGACTACTGGGCAAACGAAGAGCAGGTGAAGCCGCTAACTCTTCTGAGCATATAGTTGTGTCTAGAATGTGAAACATACATTTAGGACAAAGGTCACCCCCTCCCAAAGCCTACAGCAGCACAACTGTTTTGCCAAGTTGGCTTTCATTTCCATTCACTATCTTTTTACTCCCCCTAACTTTATAAAATAGTAGAGCTTTATTCTCACAGATGAATTCTAGAGATACCATGACAAAGAAGTTATGAAAATATTGTCAGAAAGAGTACACATTTGTTTTCATAAGCTCTGAGAAATGACCATTTAAAATCTGACAGGAAGCCAGAGCAAAAGGCTTAAACACACACATACAAAAAAAAAAACTTTAAGCCTTATCCCAGATGACACCAGTCAAGTGTTGTAACAGAAGGGCCTGGCAAGATGGCTCTGCAGTTAAGAGCATTGGCTTCTCTTCCAGAGGACCTGTGTTCTACAGCGTGCACAGTGGCTCACCAACTGTAACTCCAGCCCCTCCATGAACACTGCATACATGCAGGCAAAGGACCTGTGCATGTTAAATAAATTTTTATTAAGAGCAAAGATCCTTACAGTGGAGTTTTCACTACAGGGCACACTGTTGGACTACATGAGATCCCGCCCTGCCTTGTGGTTGTGCCTTGCCAACCTTCGTCGGGGACACTGCTTCAAGATTCACCCTCGTGGTCAGGGCCACAATGGAATGAGTGTTGGGAGAGTGTTCACATTGGCTCAATGTGTCGTCCAATATGGATTCCTGACAGAGCTGCCTGCACTTACGGCCTGATACCGAATGTGAGTGTGTGTCACACACACGTTCATGCTAGCCCACACACTCTCCTGTCTTTGATGGTACCTTTCCCTGTGTCTACTGTGGTCAGCGTCCCATTAAACCCATCTTGATTCACTTGGATTCCCGGAGAATTTCTCTTTCGTGTTCAGCTTTTACTTCCTAGTCCGCAGATCCATCTGACCTCTGTCCATATGGGCAGCAGAGTGAAGGTTTCTCTCCACAGGCGCACGAGTAGGAGGAGCTAAGTGGGAAGAGTAAGGAGAGGGAGAGGGAGAGGGAGAGGGAGAGGGAGAGGGAGAGGAGGGGAGGAGAGATGTAGCGCCATAGATGATCACACATGTACCGAGAGCAGTCCTGGGTAACAACTTATCTTGGTTAGTTAATTGGGAAACATCTATAATTATGTGGGCATATTGTTATTGAGCATTACAAATATATAAAGCCTTTGATTAATATTTAAGCTTTAGAATTTCATTTCCTACCAGTCCCACGTGGATGGCGGGATGGTCTGGACACAACCCAGCTTTGTGGAGACAGTGTGGAAGATTGGCAGAGCCATCTCCCACACTAGCATCTCATGTGTGGCAGGGCCAGTGTCTCTGGCCACCTGAACAGACGGCCTGAGCTGAGCAGCAGCGGTACACCGCCTCCACTCATGGCTGCAGAAATAGGCTAGTCGGGAACATGGCGGCTGATTAAGAAAAGCCAGATTGGCTCTGCTCCTCCCTGTTTCAGAGATCGCCGCATCTTGTGCAGTGCCAGCCTCATCCCGTAGACAAAATGGTCAGTGTGAACGGATTTGGCCGTATTGGGCGCCTGGTTACCAGGGCTGCCTTTTGCTCTCCATCTGGTGGCAAAGTGGAGATTGTTGCCATCAATGACCCCTTCATTGACCTCAACTACATGGTCTACATGTTCCATTATGACTCCACCCATGGCAAGTTCAACGGCACAGTCAAGGCTGAGAATGGGAAACTTGTCATCAACGGGAAGCCCATTACCATCTTCCAGGAGCGAGATCCCGCTAACATCAAATGGGCCGATGCTGGTGCTGAGTATGTCGTGGAGTCCACTGGCGTCTTCATCACCATGGAGAAGGCCGGGCCCACTTGAAGGGTGGGGCCAAAAGGGTCATCATCTCTGCCCCTTCTGCTAATGCCCCCATGTTTGTGATGGGTGTGAACCTCGAGAAGTACAACAACTCGCTCAAGATTGTCACCAATGCATCCTGCACCACCAACTACTTAGCCCCCCTGGCCAAGGTCATCCATGACAACTTTGGCATCGTGGAAGGGCTCATGACCACAGTCCATGCCATCACTGCCACTCAGAAGACTGTGGATGGCCCCTCTGGAAAGCTGTGGCATGATGGCCATGAGGCTGCCCAGAACATCATCCCTGCATCCACTGGTGCTGCCAAGGCTGTGGGCAAGGTCATCCCAGAGGTGAACGGGAAGCTCACTGGCATGGCCTTCCGTGTTCCTACCCCCAATGTATCCGTTGTGGATCTGACATGCTGCCTGGAGAAACCTGCCAAGTATGATGACATCAAGAAGGTGGTGAAGCAGGCATCTGAGGGCCCACTGAAGGGCATCCTGGGCTACACTGAGGACCAGGTTGTCTCCTGTGACTTCAACAGCAACTCCCACTCCTCCACCTTTGATGCTGGGGCTGGCATTGCTCTCTTAACCACTGAGCCATCTCTCCAGCCCGCTGGCATTGCTCTCAATGACAACTTTGTAAAGCTCATTTCCTGATATGACAATGAATACGGACGGCTACAGCAACAGGGTCGTGGACCTCATGGCCTACATGGCCTCCAAGGAGTAAGAAACCCTGGACCACCCACCCCAGCGAGGACACTGAGAGCAAGAGAGAGGCCCTCGGTTGCTGAGGAGTCCCTGTCCCCAACACTGAGCATCTCCCTCACAGTTTCCTTCCCGGACCCCCATAACAACAGGAGGGGCCTAGGGAGCCTTCCTTACTCTCTGAGATACCATCAATAAACGTTCGCTGCACCCATCAAAAAAAAAAAGAAAAGCCAGATTGAATGCCACTGAATTAAATATCCCCCATAACACACATGCATGCTCATTCTACACTAAATGCTTGGCTCCGTGCTCACACTTGTTTTTCTGTGTGCTTCCTTAGCTTTGCTGTCTGTCTTTAAAAGTCATGGTTTCCCAACAGCCTTGTTTACCTTCCAGCCTTCCTTCCCCTGCTTTGTTGGTTGTCCCTACAAATCCTTGCCCTTATCCCCGGTGTTTGTAGTGATGTACAAGCTTATCCTTTGTCCTTTTCTTCTAATTCTGTTTCTTTTTTTTTTTTTTCACCAGTAAGGTTTAGGTTTCAATCATGCTGATCTAATATTATAAGTTCCTTATACAAGAATGTACTATTCGGTGTGATGGGTGAATCTTGTCAGCTTGATAGATTTATAGTCACCATGGAAACACCTGTGGGTGCGTCTGGGAGAACTTTTCAAGAAAGGTTTAAGTGAGAAGGGAAGCCCCTCCCTGAAGGCGGGCAGCACCATGCTATGCAGCACCATGCTGTGGGGCGGAGTGACTCTCAGACTGCATGTAAAGGGTGGAAGCTGGTCAGCAGCCTTCCAGTTTCTCACTGGACACAATGTGACACCTGCCTCATGCTCCTGTTGCCTTGATTTCCCCGTCATGATGGACTACACCCTCAGCCTTCCAGTTTCTCACTGGATACAATGTGACATCTGCCTCATGCTCCTGTTGCCTTGATTTCCCT
>NW_021604565.1:4682711-4687826 GCF_004785775.1 Grammomys surdaster | reverse complement strand
GATACAATGTGACATCTGCCTCATGCTCCTGTTGCCTTGATTTCCCTGCCATGATGGGCTATACCCTCAGCCTTCCAGTTTCTCACTGGATACAATGTGACACCTGCCTAATGCTCCTGTTGCCTTGATTTCCCCATCATGATGGGTTACACCCTCAAAACCTGAGCCAATCTGGACTGACAATCCACAGTGAAAGAGCTGAAGAACAACCAACAAGAAGTTCAACAATACTAGACTCATTGGTCAAGGTTGTACAGAGACTCCCACAATATGTAGGCTATTGCTGTTGTCCTCAGTGGTCCCTCTCCCAACCCTCCCCCCGTCCTCCAGAGGTGTAAGGTAGACCACTATTGCTGAAGACACCTCTGACTCTTGTCTCCTTCCAGCCTCAGGAACTGACCTGAAAGCCACCTCCCTAAGGAATAGCAAGAAGGTGCTGTGTAGGAAACAACCAACAGTGGAAGAAATAGTCTGTCCCAGGGGAGAGCATGCCAGTTGGTTCTCTAGTACCATGTAGTCAGCCCTGCATCCATACATCCAAGTACCATTATACAGACTGATCAAGTTACAGTTAGGACATCCATGTAACAAGTACTGACATAATTAATGGAAAAAGAGCCCATGAATTTGAAAGAGAGCAGGAAGGGGTATATGGAAGAAAGAGAAGGGAGAAATGACGTAGTTACATTTTCAAAAATAAAATGAAGACAGTATAAATCATTCAGACAAAGAGACAAACTGAGCCAAAGCAAACCCTTGCTCCCAAAGCTGTGTTTGTTGAGCATTTTGTCACAGTGATGAGAAAGTAACAAGATATCCTAGAGAGCAGTTAGGTGAGGATAGCAGGGTCTTACCATGTGGTCCTGGCTGACCTTGTAGCCACCATGCTCCAGCCTCGTCACCCTGATCACTGTCATCACAGGTGTGCCCCAGTGTACCTGGCACTCAAGACACATGCTCAGATTACACTTTCCAGATGTGTTCGTATTTACTTAGCTATTGGTTGCATGCCTGCCTATTTTAGCAAATATCCCTCCATCACAATAAAGTATTTTTATACTTGTATAACAACATGCATAGGGCTGAAGAGACAGACAGTGACTCAGAGCACTGGCTGTTCCTCCAGAAGACCCAGACATGATCTCCACAACCCACATGAACTGTCTGTAGCTCTAGTTCAAAGGGATCCATGTCTTTGTGTTAGCATGTACAAGGTACCCAGACATATGAACAAACAAGATATGCATACATATAGCATCATCATATCTCTAGTAAGCAATGCTTTCCAGCATAGCTCCTTTGATATATTTAAGAACATTAGAGAGATGGCTCACCTGCTAGCCCTTTTCCCAGTGATGAAATTAGACCATATCAGGGCCAACCATGAATCCAGTGGCCAGCCATCAGCCACATGGTGTTACAGAGCACTTGAACTGTGGCCAGTATGAATAATCAACTGAATTTACATTTTATTTCATTTCCATTAAGCCCAAGAGCTACATGGGGTGAGGGGCCTTCATGCAAGCACAGACTTTCCAAGGGTCTTTTTACTCTCCAGATCCATTTGTAGATAAATCCAAGTGGGCTAATTAAGGAGAGAAATGACCCTTGGGATATTTTACTGCAACTCTCGGTCTGAACATCCATCTCTGGGTTTTCATACCTACCCATTTTTGAAAGGACATTGGCTGGTTGGTTTTTGTTTTTTGAGTTTGTTGTTGTTTGTTTGGGGGCGTTTATTGTCTGTTTGGGGTTTTGGTTTGGTTTAAGGTTTGGCCTACTTTTAACAATTCCCATTTATCATCTGCACCAGGCCCCCAGTTAGGCTATTTTTCAGTTTGAGGATGGCTATGATATCAGAAACTCTCAGTCTATGCTTTATGCCCTCGATGGCACTTTTTTTCTACACTATCTTGTCTCCTCTGTTGCTTTACTCTCAAGGCTGGGGGGGGGGGGGGGGGGTGATATCTTAAATTAATTCTAGTAACCTATAATGAGAAAGCCAAGGAATAGATGTGCAGGTACAAATGCTCCCAGGGTTTCGTAAAAGGTGTAAGTTTTCTTTTTTTGTTAACCCTGTATCTGTGAAGAAGGGAACCTTGGAAAGCATGTAAGAACTTCTCAATGCTCACAGTTCTTCCTACAGTATAGATTCGTCCTTACGTCAACTTAGATGGATGTTTTCCTCATGTGCAAGGGTGGAAGAGAAGCCTTGGTGGTGCCCATGGTTCACTGCGGGTACAAAAGTTACTCACAAATGATTCTGTTCCATCTGGGATCCATGGTGGAGATGCTTGTCCCCCAGCTACTGTATATGAGCACCACTATTCCCATAGCTTCAGGAGCCAGCTCCAACTACTCCCTAGGGGCAGTTGTTGCTGCCAGCTACCTGTTCCTTTGCTTCTTGTCACACAGCAGGCATCAGGATTCAGAAGCCACTTATTGTAGGCTTTGGAATTTTGTTGAAGGAACTCTAGAATTTTGAGCAGGTAAAGTCCGCAGTTCAACAGATGAGTTAGATGGGTCCTTCTGAGAGCTGTGTGTAGGTCGGACAAGGAAGAAATGGCCATAGAATTGGGAGAGCTGCCTTCCCCTAGGTGAGAATGGGAAAAGCTTGAACTGAAGCTGCACTAGAGTCCAGAAGATTCTTGATTGCACTCTTGAGCAATAAACCTGATCATCAACACAAGAAAAAGTAAGCCATGGACAGTTGTCTGACTTGAGCTCATCAGACTGTTAAGCAGTCATTAAAGTAGGAACAGCAGGTTCGGTGGGGGACATGGCGAAAGTTCACTCTAGATGCTACTGAGGCCTGTAGTAGTTCAGTGTTTGACAGAGAAATCGGGGGCAGCTGAGTGGCAGAGCACTTGCCTAGCATGCAGGAGAGCCTGGGCTCAATCCCAGAGGCCAGTGTGATCCCTGACTCACTGCATGGGGCCCTGCCTCTTGTCAAGCCAAGAAGACCACTTCTCCCTGGCTCCTCCTTGGGTGGCTGCATGGATGGGAGGATGCAGATAGCAGGGAAGGTTTCTGTCTTTGTGCTTTAGGGTACCCACCCACATCCTTATCTCCTCCCAGACTTCAGCCCCACCCAGACCAGGGCCTCACTCCCACAGGTTGGAGAGCCATTGGCTTTGGCAGCCCCACCTCTTCTTTTATCCTTCCTAGGCGACAAGCAACTTCCTGTCCTTGCTAATTGCTGAGCTGATCTTTTCTCTGCTCTTCTACTCCCCATGCAGATGGAATTCCTTATATCTTTAAACATGTTTTTGTTTTTATGTGCATATTGCCTGACATAGAAATCATGAACATACAATGAGGATTGGTATAGTTAAGATTGTAAGGAACTTAAATGGTTCATCAGGGAGAAGCACTTGCCACCAAGCCGGACAACCTGAGTTCAACCCCTGGGACCTACAAGGTGGGAGGAGAGAACCAGCTCCCACAGGTTCTCCTCTGACCTCCATCCACATGCCGCAGCAGGTGGACATAGGCACACATGCACACACAACATAAATAAACTGTAAATAAACTTTAAAAGAACTTATACTTGAGAGCCACAGCTTGCCGGTGAAGTTGGCGAGGTGGCAGTGAGAACACGAAGGGGACAGGTGGGCACCGGAACCAGGTGATAGTGGACCATGACAATGACAGACCCAGGAATCGTGAACACACATTCCAGGTTCTTGCTTTCATTCTCCAGAAGTGTAGTGATTAAAGGAAGGAACAAAGGAGCAGGACAAAGAGAAAGTTTTAAAGAAGGGCAGACTGGGTATCATTAAAAGATAGAACAGGAATTAATGCTAAGTGAAGTGATGGGCTTCAGAGAGGAGGAGGTGGTCCAGAGCCCATATAGAACATGCTGTTTGTCTCCTTGAGGGGAAGAGCTTCCAGCTTGTGCAGAGGGCCAGGCAGTGAATAAAGATATTCTAAAGACACTTGTGCTATCAGGCTTTGGCTATGGCACTATGGAGATAGTGGATTCTCAAGGGGTTAGAATTTCCCCAGGACTCTCATGCTGGGAGAAGAAAAGGGCTGAGAGCCTGGATCAGCCCAAGGAGGAGCTCATCTCCAAGGTTACAGATATGGGTCAGAGTCTAGTGGGCACCTACTGAGATTTCCAGATTCTTGTGTCCCAGAGCAAAGAATTGGTTCAGGGACATATGCACTGTAGTAGAAATGGAGGCAGTTTGTTGAAGATGAAACAAACACTATGAACAATTCGAAGAGGCTGGAGAGCTGACACAGGTAGTGGCTGATACTTCAGACTGCGCATCAGGACCCTTTATAGGTCATTTATATCAGCCACCTTCTGATGCTTTCATTCTCCTGCTAAAACACAGTTCTGACAACTTCTCAGACAACCCTATGGAGCCGAGGCAGCCATATGTTAACAATGAGACCATACATCCGCCGAAATTGCTTAATTATGTAAACCTTTTACCCTTTATTTAAACCTAAATTTCACATGAGGACCAATAGATTGGCTGCATATAAATGTAAAAATATGTTTTAAAATGCACAAAATACAGACTTGGATGTGTATGTACTTTAGCAAAGTTTGAGCATCCACTGTGTGTCCTAAGGTCTTAAGAGGACTCTGATATGCATTTCATACCTTCCCTGCAAAGCTGGCTCTGCCCACACTGTGGTTTTAACATAGAATGCCTACTGATGACCCCTGAAGTGTGCTCAGACCCTCCCAGTCTAACAGAAGACACAGATGATAAAGACATTACAGAGACTCTGACAGACATGACTTTGATCTGCAAGACAAGGGTCAAGGGGAAAAAAGGAGCCATCTGGCAAATATTGTGGTTTAGATATAAAATGTTTCCCCAGAAGGTTCATGTTGCAGGTCCAGTTCCTGGTTTAGATACTTTGTTTCTGTTGCTGTCACCAGGGCTGTGACAAAGGGCAACTTAAGGAAGGGAGGGTTTATCACAGTTTGGTGATTTGACAGTTGAGTGTATCATGGTGAGAAGGCATCATGGAACTAGGAACATCATGACCCCAGGAACTTAAGGCGTCTGCTGCTCACTTTGTGTCCAAAGTTAGGAAGGAAGGAGAGAGAGACAGCGAGACAGAGACACACACAGAGACAGGAACGGAGAG